>NC_044064.1:7625166-7687666 GCF_902167405.1 Gadus morhua
CCTGCGCCCCGGTAGGTTAGATATGAGGAGCAAACAGGAAGAGGTCTTCAGTTGCACCAAAAGGACCAGAAGCACTGCATCATTGGTTTCTAGCTGTAATGTAATGTTATTGGATCAAACACTACTTTCAATCTTCAAAACCTCACAAAAAATAACCGTTTCCTTATTTGTTACTAACCCTTACCCTGACGCTTATTGGATGCCATTTATAAATAGAATTCAAAATTTAATAAAAAATGGTGATATGTTTATCAAACTAATTAGAGTAGGCCTATCACAGTTTTAATCGTAAAATAGACGGTAATTTGAGAACAAAACAGAATTAAAAACCTGTCACCCAACTACATTTCCTCCAACGTTTTTATACCCACTCCGCCCCACCCACCAGTGTATAAAATAAACAAACATATCATATCATTGTAACCTGAAGTCATTGACGGCGTCGTGACACGAGCCTCCGTTCAGGCAGGGGGCGCTGTGGCACTCGTCCACGTCCACCTCGCAGCGCTCCCCGGAGTAGCCCATGGGGCACGTGCAGGAGAAGGCGGCGGCCAGGTCCTCGCAGACCCCGCCGTTCAGACACGGCGCCGACAAACACTCGTCCACCTCCAGCTCACAGCGAGGGCCTGGGGGGGGGGGGGGGGCGGGCGGGGGGGGGGGGGGGGGCAGCTGAGACTTAACATGGAGCGGAGGTTGAACACACTCTGTACTTTCACCTTCGGATTTAGGCCTGCGTTGGGTCAAAAAGACCATGAATAAATAAATAAAACAATATCTATATCTAACCTTAAACTGCTATTATAGATAATTAACAATCATAGATCGTCTTTACATATTCTTATGGGGTTTCGTGCCTTGGAAGACGGATTGAATGAGGGAACCAACACAGTGCATATATATCTCAAGGTAGCTCAGGTGTTCATTGTAATCCTAATGAGGTGACTGGACCCACACTCCAGGTGAGCCCTGCCTGTACCCTGACCTGTGTAGCCTCCGTCACAGCTGCAGCTGAACCCGTTGACCCGGTCCACGCACACGCCCTCGTTCAGACAGGGCGAGGAGACGCACTCGTTGACCTCCGCCTCGCACAGCGAGCCTGTCGACAGCGCGCGCGCACGCACACACACACACACACACACACACACACACACACACACACACACACACACACACACACACACACACACACACACACACACACACACACACACACACACACACACACACACACACACATCACGTTAGCTGGCGGGGAGGGCTGAGGATAAGGTGTTTCAATATAGGCCCCCGCAACCCAACACAGCTCTGTGTGTGCAGTATGCAACTATGGACTGACTGACTGAAAAGGATAGAAAATGACCTTGGCCTGAATAATGTCAGTATAATATTGTTTATTAAATCTTGTGGCTTCTTGATGTAATATATTCAGTTGAGTTTCACTGCAAAAACGTAGCATTTCAACAATGAACACTACCTTTCTTTTTTATTACCTTTTTATCATCGTGATATTATTATTCATAATCCAACCAACCAACATCAAAGATAAGATCAGCCTTCAGTTTTTTTGTCTATTCAGTACTCCCGTAGTGCCACTTCCAAAGAGCGAAGACAAGAGAAGTCTTGGATGATTCTATTAATATGAATGATTTTATGAAGATATGAAAATGAATAATGCACACATACCTACGAATCCAAGCTTGCACTCACACAGGAAGTCCCCCATCCCGTCTTTGCACAGGCCCCCGTTCTGACACGGGGCCGAGTCGCATTCATCAATGTCACTCTCACATTTGGCCCCTAGGGGGAGACAAAGGACGTAAATAACCGGCACTTACAACTAGACTACAGAGGATGGGGAGGGTTGGGGGTCGCAGTGTACCTGTGAAGCCCGGCATACAGGTGCAGACGTAGCCGGCCCCCACCTCCTCACACGTCCCTTTGTTCTGACAGGGGTTCAGGAAGCACTCGTGGAACACCTGAGGGGGACATCCAATCAGATCGCAGCTACAAACATCCAGGTAAAAAAGATACCGTTCGCTCCAAACACTAGTTGATATGAAAATATATTTATATATATATTGCATTGCAGTATATGTGCTGCAAAGTTAACGCTGTTTTGGCCCTTAAACCTTCATTGACTTGTCATATAAAGTTTTTCATTGAAGACAGTGTGGTTTTGACATACATACAGACAGATACACAAACAGACGTATACAGAGAGACAGACAGACCAACAGACAGGCCTATGTAGGAAGACAGACAGACATGGCTCCAGACAGACATACAGACAGGTTCATGCAGACAGACGGACAGACAGGCGTGTACAGACAGAGGGGAGGACAGGCGTGCACAGACAGACAGACAGACATAGCCCCAGACAGACAGACAGACATAGCCCCGGACATAGCTCCCGACAGACATACAGACAGGTTGAATCAGACAGACGGACAGACAGGTGGGCACAGACAGAGGTCCAGACAGACATACAGACAGGTTGATACAGACAGACGGACAGACAGGCGTGTACAGACATAGCTCCCGACAGACATACAGACAGGTTGAATCAGACAGACGGACAGACAGGTGGGTACAGACAGAGGTCCAGACAGACATACAGACAGGTTGAATCAGACAAACGGACAGACAGGCGTGGACAGACAGACATACAGACAGGTTGGTGCAGACAGACGGACAGACAGACAGGCGTGGACAGACAGAGGTCCAGACAGAGGGGCGGGGCGTGCCGACCTGGCTGCTGGCCTGGTAGTCCTGGTTGCTGGGCACGGGTTCCGGTGCTGACGTCACGCTCTCCTCCTTGGGCAGGAAGCTGGAGCTGAAACCTACGGCGGGCGCGGGGGGGGGGGGGGGGGGGGGGGGGGGGGGAGACGTTAGACGAAGGGAAGGGAAAAAGAAAATGGGAAGAGGGGGGGATACGTTTCCACTGGCGACTCGGGTCGCACGAGTTCGTGCTGAAAAGCCGCGTCGGCTTTTCCAGGTTCGTGTTCCCTTTCCCCCCCCCACACCGCTGCCGCCGTGCGTTTCCCACGCCGTTCGTCATGAGGCCCGTTTTCTTTTTCCAGAAACCCCAGTAGCACAATTGGATTCTTATTAGATTTCATATTCACCCCCCCCCCCCCACCCCTCTAACCCAGTGCAGTAATCCATTTTCCAATTGGTCTGAGCCGTCATAACAATCAGAAACCCCCGGTCGTCCCAGTCCGCCATAACCGCAGAATTTGGAAATAAGCGGAGCTATGTCTGAGAAAGGCTTTCAGCTGGGAAGGGGGGGGGGGGATTTTGATGAGGAGTCTTTGGAGGTTGATGTTATTAACTTCTTACTGGTTCTCTAATTTAATTTACCGTAGTTCAATCCGAGTGCAAAAAAACTGTGCAACTGAATCTTGGCGTCACAAGAGGCCTGGTAGCGCCACACAAACAACAAGAGAACGGGTTACCTCGAGTTTTTCCCAGAGTTCCCCCACATGTTTTATACATTACCACCAGACTCATTACCATCTACAGACCCAGTCAGGAATGGGGAACCTCCAACACTAATAACAGAGTGGGGGGGCTGGGGGACTCTAAAGCCACTGGTCCCGCAGTGCTCCCAAGAGGAGTTAAGCCAACATGTTCTCGAAAAATCCCCCGCAGCAGCGCAGCGCTGACGGCTTGGCACTCACTGGAGCAGTGCTGTATGGCGGTCGCCCCGGTAACCGTGGTGGTGCCGTAGAAGGGGCAGGAGAGGCAGTAGGAGCGGCCGTGGTCGGGCTGGTAGTAGTCCCTGGGACAGGGGTAGCACGGCACCAGGCCCGTACGGGAGAAGCGGCCTGCCAGACAGGGGACTGGAGGAGGAGGAGGAGGAGGAGGAGGAGGAGGAGGAGGAGGAAGGAGGAGGAGGAGGAGGAGGGGGAGGAGGAGCAGAGAGGAGGAGGAAGGAGGAGGAAGGAGGAGGAAGGAGGAGGAGGAGGAGGAGGAGGAGGAGGAGGATCAGAGGCGAGGAGGAGGAGGAGGAGGAGGAGGAGGAGGAAGAAGGAGGAGGAGGAGGAGGACGAGAGGAAGGGGAGACAAGGAAGAGGGATGGGGAGAAGAGAGGAGGAAGAGAGGGGGAGGGGGAGAGAGAGGGGAGGAAGGGGGAGGGAGCAGGAGGGGACAAGGAGCAGGGATGGGGAGAAGAGAGGAGGAGGAAAGAGGCACAGAGAGAGGGGAGGAAGAAGGAGATGGAGGGAGCGGAAGGGAGGGGGAAAGTAGGAGAGAAAAAGATTGGGGGAGAGGTGAAGAGTGTGGAGGATGAGAGAGGATAAAACCGGAGGGGAGGTTAGGGGGAACGGAGAGAGGAGAAGAGAAGAGAGGAGGGATGGGGAGAGAGAGAGGAACGTGGAGAGGAGGAGAAACAAAAAATGTTCGACCGCTGTTTTAACATCTCCAAAAGCACCCGCAAACAAACAGACATCACACCGGCACATCAACTCCACGTTCAGCGTGCAAATCACCGGGGGACCAGCCTCACCCCCGCACTCTGCCTGGTCCACGGCCCCCCGCGTCACGGTGGAGGTGCTGTCGGGGCACACCAGGCACTCCCTGGAGCCGAAGCCGGGCTGGTAGTGCCCCAGAGGGCAGGACTCACACGTCTCCAGCCCGTTCATGGAGCGGCTGCCGGGCTTACACTGGCCTGCAGCGCACACACACGCACGCACGCACGGACACACGCACACACACACACACACACACACACACACACACACACACACACACACACACACACACACACACACACACACACACAAACATCCTCATAAGTATCAACAAGTAAGAGGGACATGGAAATCGTAGCATTGGGGACTGATGGATAGAAGGACCAAAGGATGTGTGTGTGTGTGTGTGTGTGTGTGTGTGTGTGTGTGTGTGTGTGTGTGTGTGTGTGTGTGTGTGTGTGTGTGTGTGTGTGTGTGTGTGTGTGTGTGTGTGTGTGTTTAGGTGTGCGTGCGTGTGTGAGTGTGTGTAGACCCCACCCTTGCACTCGGTGGCGCTGCGGGAGTGCAGGTAGGCGGTGGACGTGCCCTCTGGACAGGTCTTGCACTCCAGCTGGCCCTCCTGGTCCTGGAAGGAGCCCAGCCAGCAGCTCTCACACTCATGGTACTCCAGGGAGAAGTAGGTCCCCACCGGGCACTGGACTACACTCACACACAGGCACATGCACAGGCACACGCACACAAAAACACACACACCGACACAGACACAAAAACACACACACCGACAGATATATACACACAGTCACACACATGCACACACGCGCACACACACACACACACACACACACACACACACACACACACACACACACACACACACACACACACACACACACACACACACACACACACACACACACACACACACAGTTTAGATTTGTGTAGCCTCGAAACAGGAAAAAGTTCCCTTCACTTGATCATTGTATATTGTAGCGCTATCTTCTACTGTATATTTAGATATCAGGGTTGAGTTGTTAAACCACGGCCCTGATACCTGTGATCACATCACAGGTATCATTAAAGAGCCAGTGAGGGGTTATGAGGGTGGCTGCTACACACTGGGGGTGAATGAGGCGGGATATTGAATGAAAGAATCAGCCTAATCTGCTCACCACACATGCGGCCCTTGAGCACCGAGCCGGGCCGGCAGAACAGCGTGGCCCTCCGGCTGACCAGGGACTTGGGGTCGACCACGATCAACTCCCTCTCCAGGTTGAAGCTGGACAGCGGCTGGCGGGCCAGCGTGCGCCGCAGCCGATTGGTCAGCTGCTCCAGGGTGCGCATGAGCCTCCTCTGGTTGGCCGCCTCCACCGAGTCGTTCCTCGACTGGGGCAGGGGGATGCTCGCTGTGGGGAGAGAATGGTGGGGGGGAACGGTTGGTTATCTCTCGTAGGCTATCTGTTGTGTCAGGTAGGCAGGCAGGGTATCCCCGGGGAGACCTGTGTGCAGTTGACCAAATAACTATCTTTTAGAAGATAGTCTTCTATTACCTGCTCGCTATTTTACCTCCAGGGCACTGGGAGGCGCTGTTTGGGAATCTAAAACCACCAATAAATTAAAAAAATATTAAATCCATGTACCCCTGAACACCATGAAGGCCGGCCTAACGGCAGTGGTTATCCCTTTGCACTTGTTACGAGGAACAGCCGAGAAATTGTTATTGTATGGTTTGGCTTGTTGGTTCGATTAGGCCTGTGTAGTAAGTAATCAATAAGTAAACTAAAAACAACTTTCTTTTTATTGTGAGGGAAGGGGTGGAAAGTGGAAAGATCCCCTTCTCTCAGGGAATGGGAGAGGGCCAGTCGATAGCTCAGAGGTCGGCCGAGGCATGAGCCCTGGTAGAATCCCCCCGGCCCCTCACCGGTGATGTTGAAGAAGATCTGGATCTTCTGGTCCCGGGTGGGCCTGCGGATCCGCCGGCCCTGTCTCTTGGTGCGGAGGCGGGCGGGGGCCCTCCTCTCCTGGGACCGGGGGGGACGGCTGTCCAAGGCGTAGCCCGAGTCAAAGTAGGTGTAGTCCGGGGAGCCCTGGGGGGCCGTGCCGGTGCCCCACCCCCCCGCCGGCCCTGAGAGAGCCAGGATGGACGGGAGGAGAGGGGGAGACGCCGGATGGGGGGAGGGAGGGAGGGAGGGAGGGAGGAGGGAAAGACACACCGAAGGGAGGCGAGAGGAGGGAGAGGGAGAGAGAGGGCAGAAGGGGGAGAGAAGGATAGGGAGAGGAGAGGGACAGAGGAGGGAGACACCAGGGGTCAGGAGGGGGGAGGTAAGGGGGAGGGAGACACCATGGGGGAGAGACGGAGAGAGGAGACGGAAGGGGGAAAGTAGGGGAAGGAGAAAAAGGTTAGCATGGGGTTGGGGATCATGTGAGGTGAATACAGAGTGGCGTATGCACACGAAGACAGACAGACAGAGGATAAGCCCTTGTGCAGACAATCGGCGTACATACAGACGGACGGACCCGTAAACAAAGGTACAGACAGCCAATGAGACAGAGCATGTGCATCGAGACGGACAGCGCTACCTATGGCGAATCCGTTGTCGTAGTCGTAGTTGTACTCCAGACACTGTCCCTGGGAGTTCACCTCCAGCTTACAAACGTCCTCGCTCTCACACAGGTTGGGGAGCTGTGGGACATCACACATCAACACGGAGTATGTGGATGTGTGGCTGTGTGTGTGCGTGCTTATGTGTCCGTGCGTGCGTGCTCACCAGGACTTTGAGCTTGATGTTGAACTCCCCAGTGAAGGTCTTGAGCACGTCCAGGTCGTCGCAGCGCGAGGCCTTGAACAGCATCTCAAAGGGCTTCAGGCCGTTGTTTGCCACGCGGTTCACTGGGGGAGGAAACAACAGCGCAGGGTTACAGTATTATCAGTGGGGAAGTAAGTGCACAAAGCCTCCTTGTTTCCTGGAGAAAGCTATGTTCAATACATTTCATAAATATCAATGTCAAACATTGAACATTGAACCATTATAAACTGATTGTAGAAATGGCAGATAAAAAATACAAAAGGGCCGAAACCAGCTGAACAGGTGGGAAACGTTTGGTTTGAAAGCAGACACACTCACGGGAGCAGTCGGGGCGGTCCGAGGACGTGGCCGGCAGCCACACGCCGTCGTAGGCGCACGAGTAGCTGTGGACCGCGTCCTGGGCGAAGTTGTAGCCCTCCTTGCAGCGCAGCACGCAGTTCACGGCCTCCTCCTCCTCCACGCACACAAACTCCCCGTTGACGGGGACGTAGGGCTGGCTGCAGTCCGTCCCTGTGCACCACAGGAAACACGCCCAGGGAAAGATGGGTTGTTTTAGTTTGATTTAAATGATGAATGAGCAGGGACCATGGGAGTAAACGAGCTAGCTAGCAGGTTAAAGGTGACATATTATACCATAGATATACATAGAACACTAGATGTCTTACGGCGGCGTCTGGAACGTCTTCAAAGGCGGCCATCTTACCACAGGCAAGCTTTCTGGCGGTTATCTGCAAAAACGCTAATACTCTAGTGTTCTATATATATCTATGTATTCTACAACCAGGTGTGAGTGTGATTAGCCGTAACAAGCCATTTAGACAAATCGGCCTCTTCTGACATCACAAGTGGGCGTGTCCACCTAGATGTGTGACGGATAGACGAGCGACGTTGGTGGTAGACTGATCCATCCAGCACAGATCTAGGTGGAGACGCCCACTTGTGATGTCAGAAGAGGCAGATTTTCAAAACAGCTTGTAACGGCTAATCCCACTCACACCTGGTGGTATAACATGTCACCTTTAAGGCGCTAGTCTTGAGGGGCCGGCGGTACCTTGGACGGTGATGGTGAGGTCACATGTGCGGTTATTACCCGCCGCGTCGGTGGCCGTGTAGCGCACCAGGGTTTCCCCCACGGGGAATAGTGACCCGGGGGTGTGGCTGCCCGTCACCACTATGCGACCACCTGGAGGAAGGGGGGGGGGGGGGGGGGGGGGGGGGACAGCTCATGGATTGGTTTGCGAGCCATGGTAAGCACAGAAATATGTTGGAGCACACTACTTCCTATTCAAACGGAATAGGTCATCTTATATAAAAAATAACTGAAAACTTAGCCCAGAGTAGACAGATTACAATACATGGATATAAAAAAAGTTGGCTAACTACAAAAGTCAGACACGGAATCAGAGCATACAAAGAATCAGACAAAAACAGTCAGGTAAAGTTTGTCAGCACGGTAACCACTGCAGCCACTTATAGGTCTGCTTAGAGATTAGGTGAATGCATTTCTTCAACTGTCCTGCTGGGGGCAGTGTTGTTGGCTAAATGGCAGATGACAGGCAAAAGGAGTCGTCTCTCTTTAATCATGGCGGTGATGATGTATCACTGTTGTTTCAGTGGGATCAGCTGACGGAGAATGGAAACGATGCGTCTAAACATCCCAGACAATAGAGAATGTGTGTGTAAGTGTGTGTGTCTTTGTGTGTGTGTGTGTCTGTGTGTTCCTGTTTGGCACGGACCCTAGAATTTTGCATAATAGCCCTTTATGAGAGCAGTGAGCGAAAGTGACACATAACGTAAGGCAGACAATAAACGAGAGTTAGGAACATAAAAAAATTAATGGCACACAGTGGAGGAAAGAGCAAAATAAAAACAGAAAGCAACCGGCTGGTTCCTCGTGTGACGAGGAAGAGAAAGAAAAAAGGGCGTGCGACCTTTCATCTCAGTGCAGTCCCTGCCCTCGTTCTCCTCTTCCCTCCACCATTATAAACACATCCAGGAGCATGGGGCCTTTCCAACAGTGCTGACACACGTCTGGCCCCGCTGGAGCCTACTGTCTGCGTGAGTGTGTGTGTGTGTGTGTGTGTGTGTGTGTGTGTGTGTGTGTGTGTGTGTGTGTGTGTGTGTGTGTGTGTGTGTGTGTGTGTGTGTGTGTGTGTTTGTACGTGTGCTATAAATAGCCTGGGGCATCAGGGTGTAGGCCTGGAAAAACAAAACACTGACGTGGACGTTGCACGCAGCTGACGTGTTGTGGCCCCGGAGACCGCCCGCAAGACTCTGTTATTACACCCACTGTGTGTGTGTGTGTGTGTGTGTGTGTGTGTGTGTGTGTGTGTGTGTGTGTGTGTGTGTGTGTGTGTGTGTGTGTGTGTGTGTGTGTGTGTGCGTGTGTGTGTGTGTGTGTGTGTGTGCATGTGTGTGCTTGTGTGTAATATTTGTAAACTCCGGTGCAACTACTGCATAAAGTCAGGTGAGAAAAAAATGTATGTTTCGGTAATTGCAATAGTTGTCAATATAACGGTATGTGTGTGTGTGTGTGTGTGTGTGTGTATGCACTGGCTGGTCTCCAACACCATAACTACACCCTGTGACTGTTTCTGAAGTGTGCTTGTAAATGGTAAAATACATGTTATGTGTTTTTTTGTACTTCACTTTACAGCTTTAGTTTAGTTTCAGTAATGGTCTCAAGTCACAGCGAATTAAATCAATGGTATTATTTTCGTTTCCCATAATCATTTCGGGAAAACACAGCTTTTAAGTGTTTTTGTAATATATTCGATTCAATGCAAACCCAAGGAAAGTTTGGTCAAAAGATTGCCAACATCCGTCAGAATAACACTCACAACAAATAAAGTATCAAATATAGTACAATTTAAACAGAAGATTTTCACATAAAGCTAAAGCCAAGAAGAGCAGAGGAAGAGGAAGAACTGAGGAAGAGGAAGGAAAAGAAGGCGGCATGGGAAGGCAAGAGTAAAGGAGATGAAAAGAGAGAAAAGGAAAGGAGAGAGGAGAGGAGAGGGGAGGAGAGGAGACTAGAGGAGAGGAGAGGAGAGGATAAGAGAGTACAGGTGGGAGAGGAGACTAGAGGAGAAGAGAGACCAGGCGAGGACAGGAGAAGAGAGGAGAGGAAGATCTGATGTCTGGAAACACAGAGAGGTGGAGGGGGCAGACATACCTGAGTTGTCGGAAAACTGCGGCACCTCCCACCTCACCACCGCCGCCTCTGAGTCTGTGGCCTGGACCATGGGCGGGGACCTGCACCTGTCAATCACCGGGGGCTCCGTATCTAGGGAACCAGAGAGGGGGCGGGGGCGGGGGGGGAGGGGGCAGAGAGGGAGAGAAAGCGTCAGCCTGGGCGTGACTGCCAGACATGATCAATCGAGACCATACAGGCCGAATTGCGAGGCATAATGTTCATCGTCAGCGAGTCTAAGAACTGTGCACGCGGCCGACATAAACCCCCAAAGCATGCCGCCTCTCGACCTCCTGCTGCACCTCGTTGAAGAGGACTCCGGAAGGAAAGAGAAGAAGAATTGGGAAAAGACAGCGGTTGCGCAATCATGCCCAGATTTGAACTTGGAGTTTCGGGGGGGGGGGGGGGGGGTTGCACGATCGGGCCCGTCGATGGCGTGTCAGAGGGGCACCGCGTGAACACATGCTACCGATAAAAGCCCCGGGGCCGTTCCGAGCGTGGCAGCAGCATGTGGAACTGTTCATCGCTGCTACCCCCACCCACCCCCAAACCGTGCGCTCCTTCCTCCACCCTCCCCTCCGCATGGCACGCGTTATCGGACGCATTAGCCAAAACCCTGAGTCGCTTTTTGGTGGAAACGCGAGTGGCTGTCTAGCGTCTGCCCACCGCCCGATCGACCGCAGTCGACTTGCGTTATTGGCCCGTGCATCCTGCGAGGGTAATGGCCGAGTAGACGGTTGCGATGCCGTAGCGTTGGTGGGGGTCTGGGCGATTATCTGAGCTAGTACGGAAAAGCCCTGTGCTACAGCTGCACCCCGACTGCACGAATGTTGTCGGAACAACTTAAGCGTCGAGTTCTCTCTCTTCTCTCTGTGGTTATGTCTCTCTCTCTCCCTCTCTCTCTCCCTCTCTCTTCTCTCTCTCTCTCTGTGGTTATGTCTCTCTCTCTCCCTCTCTCTTCTCTCTCTCTCTCTCTAAGGCTACGTCTCTCTCTCTTGCACTCGTTTTCGCTTCTCTATATTGCTAGCCTATGTCTCTCTCTCTCTTGCTCTCTCTTCTCTCTCTCTCTAAGGCTATTCTCTCTCTGTTTCTTCACCATCTCTCTCTCCCCTGCGCCGGAAGGCCTCTCGTATCCGACACACCTGGATCCACTGAGAGAAGGAGAGTCCACTGTGCGTGCATCTGTTTGCCGAGTGCCCCTGGCTCCCCGTGTGAGGGCCCCCGATGGGCGAGGTGCTGTAGTATGACCAGACGTTTAGCTATCTTGGCCCCAAACACTACCCCAGCGAGAGGAAGACCAGTAACAGTACCAGACAGTAGTCGACGGTCTCAGCGGAGCGCAGAGGACGGGGCCATTAGCATCACCAGGTGAAACAACACAGAGGGGTCTATGTTTGTGTGTGTGGCGGTGAGTGTGTGTGGTGGCGCACACTTTGGTGCGGAATAATTGTTGATTTTGGAATTTAAATTCAAATTCCTTCTTGTGTTTGCTTAATTTTTGTTTCGGGGAGCCGTGATAGACTGTGACACTACATAATGTACCCAATTTTCATTTTAAATCCAATTCTCCCCGGGTTTGACCCTGCTAAATCAATTCAACATGCCTTCCTGGCAGAACAGAATGAAAACAAAAGGCCCAAAGCCCCACTCTCACTGTGCCGTGTTTGTGTGAGTAGGGGCATGCGTGCGCGCACGTGTGTGTGTGTGTGTGTGTGTGTGTGTGTGTGTGTGTGTGTGTGTGTGTGTGTGTGTGTGTGTGTGTGTGTGTGTGTGTGTGTGTGTGTGTGTGTGTGTGTGTGTGTGTGTGCACACACATGAAGTTTGCAATATTTGGGGTAGGGAATATCTAGTTATGCCCGAGGAACCCAATGATGCTGATCTCACTGCTAAGCACAACACAGCAGGCAGCTGGCGATATAAATCTAATCTACCTTCTTATTGGAATAAGGAGCTGGAGGAAAAGATAAGCCAGGCGATGTTCTGGACATTTCCACCGTCTCTTTCTTTCTCTCGGTCTCTCTATCCTGTTCATCCATTTCAAATTACCGACATCCTGGTAAACTAAAAGGAGGTGCGCGTGTGTGTGGGTGTTTGTGGGTGGGCTCACTCACTCACTCATTCACCCACCGTGGGTGAGTGAGTTTTTTTGTGAGTGTGCGTGCGTGTGTGTGTTTGTGGGAGCACGTGTGTGTGCATGTGTGTTTGAGTGTGTGTGTAGTGCGTACCGACGACGGTGACGGTGAAGGAACAGTTGGCCTGGTTGCCGGCGCGGTCGGTGGCGATGTAGGTGATGGTCTCCGTGCCGACGGGGAAGAACTGCGGAGGGGTGTAGATGGGCTTCACCTGCACCATCACCTGGGAGAGAGAGAGAGAGAGAGAGAGAGAGAGAGAGAGAGAGAGAGAGAGAGAGAGAGAGAGAGAGAGAGAGAGAGAGAGAGAGTTAGAGAGAGAGAGAGAGAATATTTCTGGGGATAGTGTGACATGGCTTTGCTCAATTTATGAAATCCCCCACCCCTCAATCCATCCATACATCTATCTATACATCCATTTTTTTTTTATCCATGCATCCATTTATTTATCCTTTCATCCATCTCTTTATCCATCAGCCCCCCCCCCCCCCAATCTCATCCTGACGACCTCTGACCTCTAGCCCCGAGTTGTCCGTGGCGTTGGGAGCGTTCCAGCTGACGCTAGCCGTGATGCGCCGCTCGTCCGTGGCCGCCTCCACGTTCTCCGGACACTGCAACTTCGGGGGCTGGGAGTCTGGGTGCATCCCATAATAGAAATATCAATAATAATCACACAATCATAAGCACTGCATATCAATCTCAATTCACTCACTGGCCGCAGCCAGCACTCTGTTTTCTCCTTAAATGGTGAGCTGTGCTGTCATCTGACCTCTGACCTACCTAATTACATCCTGCATTAGACACTCATTACGGGTCATTATGAATTTGGAGAAAGTGCACTTAAGTCCACTCCGCACCAAGCTACAAGAAGTCATAACCTCTCCCTCCCTCTCTCTCTCTCTCTCTTGCTCGCTCTCTCTGTGGACATTACCGCACATTGAGTGGGGCTCATCGGTGAGAGATCAAAGGTCACAGGAGTTATCTGGACGGCTGGAGATGGAAAACCCTGACCCCAAACACTCGCTGTCTCAGGCAGCGCTGGGGATTCCTCTTGGGTCAATAACCGGCTCACATAACAGGTCTGAGTGATGTCAGCTATCGGTGGATACAGAGAGCAGCTGTCTGCTCCCCATGTATGAAACCTGCACTATTTCCGTTTTTATACTGATGCATTTATAGCGCTATCAATCTTAGACAACGGTGACTAGAGCAGACCAGAATAAAACGATTAAGAGAGAATAAATTGTCTGGACTCGCGTTTTATTCTCGAAGGACCTTTGCAGTTCAGTAAATAGTCGCAGTAAAATATTTACATTTTTATCTCCAGTCGGTAGATAGTTGTTTATGGTTTTCATATTTGTTTTATACATGCAATGTTTGATTGATTGATTGGTTGTTTGATGTATATATTTTTGAACGATTGATTGATTTATTTGTTTTTTGATGGATAGATTGTTTGATTGATTCGTTGTGTGATTGTCTGTTTGATTGACGGATTGAGTGATAGATAGATTGATTGGAAGGTTTAAAAAACAAACATTATACAGCTTACACATAAGGATAGATCTCTCTCTCATATCTATGCTCCTTGATGAATGTAGTACACATAAATGAGTGTTGTACACTGAACAAGTAAATAGTATATATCATCCAACATCTTTCAAACATTTAATCTGTTTAAATCCAGTTTAAAGACGACAAGTGTGTGCATGTGCGTGTGTGTGTGTGTGTGTGTGTGTGTGTGTGTGTGTGTGTTGCATAAGGAGACCCAGTGATACCATCTGGACCTGGATCGGACCCTCCTGAGAGACAGTGCCTCTCTTATGCACATCAACAGGCATCTGTCTTTTTTTTTTCTGAGCAGGGGAGTAGGTTGGTTGGTGGGTGGGGGGGGGGGGGGGGGGGGGGGGGGGGGGGGGGGGGGAATAGCTGTCTGAGTGGGTCATCACCATTGGAACATGGAGAGGGACTGCGCCATCTTCTTATTTTGATTGTTGAAGAGTTTCCTTCGGTTCACGCATGCTTGTTTTGTCGATTTCCTACTGTGCTCATCATATTTGTCTGGATTATCTGGCTCTTCTTAACGTAACTCGTAACTCTAGGTCACGGCCTGTTATTTCTCACACTCAGTAAACTCTCTCTCTTGCTCTCTCTATCCCTCTCTTGGGTTTCTCTCTGTTAGCTCACTCTCTATATGTTCCACTTTCTCCCTTTATAATCGCAGACACGAAGCAGCCAGATTGTCCATAAAAAAAATAATAAACATTGTAAAAGTGGAACACCAAACGGATGACTCATGCTACTTTTTCATTTGTCCTCCCCCTAGTCTCTCCGTCTCTGCCTCCCCTCTTCTCTCTCTTCAATTCCCCACTTTTTTTCATTTTTATGACACCTCCTGTCTCCATAGAACCATTCGCCGGCTCATTAGCCACCATTTCCTCATTGCCCCCGGCAGAGGAAGAGGAAGACGAAGAGGAGATGAAGGCGGAGAGAGAGCGGCGAGAGAGACCAAGTTTGCTGGCCACCTGTTCCGAAGTGCCAGCCCCACCCCCATCGTCCACCACCACCCTTCCCTCTGGGTCTGTGCACAGACCCCGCGATGTTCAGACATGGTTTGAGTTAGACAAACCCAAAGAAAGAGACCGCCGACACAAGAATCAAGTTAGCCCCTTTCCCACAGTCCCCGAGCGGGGGGGGAAGGAGAGGGAGGTAGGGAGGGGCATGGAAAGAAATGTCCACGTCCAAAATTTCTCTGTCTCAGAGTCATCTCACTGTATCTCTCTGTCTCTGCTCTGTCTCTCCAACCCCATGCTTTTTCCACTTCCAGCTCTCCTGGCTTTTATTGTTCTGTTTTATTTGTCTGGCTACTCACAGACACAGGGAAACCTGCGGCGCATGGCGTGCACACATGCGCTTTCCGGGGAACATTTCAGGTGCTGAGAATCCAACACAGAGGAGGAAGGGATTATGGTCCTTGTTAAAATGTCCTCAAAAGGAGCGTTCGTTCTACTGACTGTGACAGGGGATACAGTTGACCACTGAAACCAATCTTAAGGAGGCCAAATGGTTCGGACTAGTGCGAGTCGTTCAGTGATCGGGGGTCAAAGCTTTAAAAACACACACACACACACACACACACACACACACACACACACACACACACATCTATACACACATCTATACACACGGACACACATACCTGCGCAGGTGACGCTTTGGACATTAGCGCTCCAGTCACCGGTGCTCAGACACACCGCCCGCCTCCCGCCCTGGATGCGGTAACCTTGGCGACAGGTGGCTACGCAGATGGCGCCCTGGGCCATTGACCTCTTCCCACAGGCAGGGGGCGACAGCACGACGTTCCTCGGGACCACCATCATCGGACAACGCACTTCTGGAGGGAAGAAGACTAGACGAGGTGAGTTTTATTCAGTAGTCATTTATACACTAATTTATACACTAATTTACACTATTTATCTAAATAAATCTGGAACTTATATAACTTATCTCTTTAGGTTGATAAATGAATATGCCAAAAAGTCTGGTAGAGTTTTAACATTACTATAGCATCAACTTAGCTTGACCCTATACAAGCTCAGCATGTTTGTCCTTATAAGTGCCGAGAGTTGGAGAAAGGGGCCCTTATCTAAAGCAAGAGCATTTGGGTGAACCTCAGCAATGTCTTTATGCCATTGTGCGTGTTATAAAACTGCTTGAAGTGGACACGAATCAGACTGCGTGGCAACGAGAATCAAATAAAACGAAACAGCCGAAAGAAAGGCGCGGTCGCCGAACGCTTCTAAAACAAGAAGCCGCTTCCCCTTTTAAAGTAGGACTTTCCTCAAACACATGGCGTCATGCTCCTCTCAAAACCACTCTCTACCTCCCTCACTATCGTCAAATGTCCCCATCCTCCATCCATCAGAAGAGCATGAGGTCAGACCTGTTCACTGTTAATGTTGGGGAGCTAGGCACAACCCAGCAGGTCAACAAGGTCAAGGTGGAACACGCCAAAGACCTTCCAAGAGCGAGGGGTTCCTCTGGTTAGGTTAAGTAGGGTTTAAATGTGGTGACTCTGCAGACATACCGGTGTGCTAGGAACAGCAAACAGACAATTAGGAAATTGGAGGTGAAACTACCAATTTTCTGCAGGAATGTAATGTGGAAGCTGTGTGTGAAGGATGTGTGTGTATCGGTGTGTGTGTGTGTGTGTGTGTGTGTGTGTGTGTGTGTGTGTGTGTGTGTGTGTCTTCTCTGCAACAGGCAACAAAGCCTAGATGATGCGTTTATTGGCCCACTACAAGTAAACGATATAAACGAAGCAAGATGTTGCTGAAGATGAAGGAGAATTGAAGGACAAAATAAGAGTGAGAAAGAGAGAGAGAAAGAGAGGCAGAGCAAGAGGAAGCGAGAGAGAGAAGAGAGAGAACGGGAGAGAGAGAAAGCGACAGGAAGAGAGAGCGAGAGAGAAAAAGGAAGAGCGCAGAGAGAGGGAGGCCAGAGTTTGAAGGACAGGACAGGCTTGATCCACGAGGACTGAGTCACTGCAGGGCAGAGAACAGAAGCAGGGGATCTGCGGCGGAGCAACTTGAACAACTTGGACTTTGGTTCTGATATAATTGACCCATGGCGCTTCTCTGTGGCCAGTCTGAGTCTACAGAAATATTTTCACCCAACTAGCAGTTTTAAGAAGTGTGTGGGCATTCCCAAAATATGGGTTGCGTCGTAGTAACTGTAGTGTGTGTGTGTGTGTGTGTGTGTGTGTGTGTGTGTGTGTGTGTGTGTGTGTGTGTGTGTGTGTGTGTGTGTGTGTGTGTCTGTTTGAGTGTGTGTTTGTGCGCGCATGTGTGTGCTCAAGGGTACTTATTAGTTTAAAAATGTTGCTCAAACTACTATGTTCTGTTCTTACTCGGCTCCAACAAAACATTATGCTGAGGGCCAATGTCCTGAAGACACGTTTTACAGAAATACTCTTAAAGTTTTCAGGTAAATAGCTTTTTTTTTTACAGCCCCTGGCTGGTAGCTCCTGATATATCATCTACGCCCACTAGACAGACATTTATTAGCAGACGCTAAACAGATAGCAGGCCTGTTTGTGTGTGTGTGTGTGTGTGTGTGTGTGTGTGTGTGTGTGTGTGTGTGTGTGTGTGTGTGTGTGTGTGTGTGTGTGTGTGTGTGTGTGTGTGTGTGTGTGTGTGTGTGAGAATGATTGCAAAAGTAGACTTTCCTGGTGCCCATTTCCCAGGATGTATTAGAAACAGTAACGTTTTATAAAATCAAGGACTACATTTAAGTTCACAGCTAGAAATGGTTAAGTCGAAGCAAAAATTCAGGTATTTGTTTAAAGATGGCCGTTTCGGCTAACTTGTTCAATTCAGGGTAATGCAGGGTAATGATCTGTCAGGAGGAAAGCACTGCATCATGGGAAATAATCCCCAGGTCTGCGTCGTTGCATGCAACCATTGGACAGAGCATGGCTATTTGTGTATGTGTGTGTGTGTGTGTGTGTGTGTGTGTGTGTGTGTGGCGGAGAGTGTGTGGGGGGGGGGGTGGGGGGTCTATGTAGTCCTTGAAGGCTTACCCACACACCGAGGTTGGGGTCCGCTCCACAGGGAGTCGGCCAGGCAGGTGAGCCGGCTGTCCCCCTCCAGACGGTAGCCCCGCTCGCACCCCGCCGTGCACTCCGCCCTGTAGGGGGCGCCACCGCCGACACCGCCACCTCCTTCCTCGGTGCACCTCATGTGGCCATGCTGCGGCCGGCTGAGCGGGGGGCAGGAGCGCACTGGAGGTCCGAGAAGAATCCCCCAAAAAAAGGACGAAGAAGAAAGGAAAAGTTTGCGACGTCACAAATATCAGATTTTGCGTCTAATGAGCAGAAGTCGTAGATGGGGGGAAGATGTAGGGTATACATGTTGTACATGTAAGCGGGGAGTCGAGGCTTTATGGTTGTTGAGTTTGTTCAGGGGATAGGGTCGTGTTTTGTCCTTTTAATTGCAGGATGAGGGTTAGGGTGAGTTTAATTTCCGGTGGATTGTGTGTCATATTGCCTCGGAGACCACTAAATGAGGGCAGCGGAGTACAAGTTCGTCTATTATTTCACTTGTGCTGTAGAAAAAAATGAATTATACGGAATTTAGTATTTACAGATTTAACCGAAAGATAAACTAAGAGCGAAAACAAACGACGGAAATTAATTCCTCAGAAATCGCACAAAACAATACTTCTGAACAGTAAAAGATCCAATGTTCTTCTCTCTCTGCTGTTTTTCAGTGAGCTTAAAAGGATAGATGTCTCAAGTTAGGCCAAAAAGGTGTGGGGTATTTTAAGGGCACAAAGAACAAATCAGTCCAACAAATGCATGTTTTACCAATGACAAACAACCTTCAAAGTAATAGCGGTCTGGTTCAACCTGTTGGTTGAACCAGGTCGACCATATGGTCCAAACCTGCCTCTGTAAAGAGGTCAAAGGCAGATGGTCCGAAAGGCAGATTGGAACAGACAGGAAAATAAACTAAAACCCAAAACACCTGTTAGAACGGCATTAGCATGAGAAAATCAACTGCAGAGCGAGGCCAACATGTTCACATCAAAGCTACCTGCTGGGGCGTTTGTTCTGCTCTAACTGGAGTGCCAGATGAGTGGAGCTTCCTACAGTTTCGTTGCCGCAGGAGGCCAATCAATAAGATACGAGACAGGGAGGTGTAATAAACGCCAAACATTTCATACGAAACGGCTACCGGCCCACACTTTAGTTAATCCTTGGGGATTAAACCCATGACCTTGTCCGACATTTTGGGATCCGGCCCCGAACGGAAACAAATGACTGCGTCGTGAAAGATGTCCACAACCTTTTTTCATTTTTTATCATCGGTCTAGAAAACGCAATAACATCGAATTTGAAAATACTCAATCAGACACAGGGCATAATAAATCATATGCATGGAATGTGGCCGGCATAGCACTTTTAGGACTCCCTAATAACTCTCTCTTAAAACACTGAATGTATATGACTGTATATACGTTCTTGGTGTGAGCGTGTGTATGTGTGTGTGTGTGTGTGGGGGGGGGGGGGGGGGGGGTCTGTCTGTTCCTCATTACACCAGGGGTCTGGGAAGGCGGCGTGGAGGATATAATTTCTCATCTCGCCACCCCTGGACAGACAGACACACACACACACACACATACGCACATACACACACACGCACACACACAAACACACACACACACATGCCCTTACGAATCCCCCAGAGCTTGACGCAAGCTGGGAGGTCCCATTATTCACTGACAAGTCTCACTGTATGCGGGAAACTATAGATACACACACACACCCGCACAAACGCGCACGCGCGAGTGCACGCGCACACACGCATACACATACACAGTAAGGTATGCAACCACAGTTATGCACTGTAAAGTCTTACTGTCTGGCTATCAATATAACTCAAGGTTTTGCAAGAACATGGCTGGGAATTGGGATTTTGTTGTATTCGTTGAGGCTCTTCTGGGTTCACTTTTACTTTTTACAACTTTCACTTCTCACTGCACTGTAGCTTTTGATATTGGTTAGTTTAACCTTCTCTCTATCTCTCTCACATCATGACCCTGCATTCAAAACTCCATGAATCCTGTAGGAACAAGCCTTCCCTCACTGTCTCTCTCTCTTTTTTCCTAACGACTCTCTCTACCACTCTCTCTCTTCCCAATCCCTCTCTTCCTATTGTCCCGCAAACCTTTCTCTCCCTTGACCCCAATCTTCCCAATTCTTCTCTTCCAATACCTCTCTCTCTCTCTCTCTCTCTCTCTCTCTCTCTCTCCCTCTTCCTCCCTTTCAATACCTCTCTCTCTCTCTCTCTCCCTCTTCCACTCTTCCTATACCTCTCTCTCTCTTCCTCTCGTCCCATACCTCTCTCTCCCTCTTCCTCTTGTCCCATACCTCTCTCTCTTCCTCTCGTCCCATACCACTCTCTCTCTCCCTCTTCCTCTCTTCCTATACCCCTCTTCCTCTTCCTCTCTCTTCCCTAATGGCTCTGTGTCTCTCTCTATCGGTCTCTCTGTCTCTTCAGAGAGAGGGAGGAACAAGGGAGCCTCGGCAGAAGCGGAAGAGCCTCCTCCCGATGACCTCAGCGCTCCGCCACCGCACGCGACGCGCAGACATGTGGCCGGCCGCCATCACCTCTGGTGTTTGTTGTTTCCCCCCCCCCCCCCCCACCCACCTTCTTGTTTTACAAGCCGTCTTAGCAACCGTACCCGAGAGAGGGTAACACGCGCTACCTCCCCTCTGTGCTGACGGAGCCCATTAGTGCGGATGCAAGCGTTTATTAGGACTCGGCCACATCAAGGGCTGGCAAATAGTAGCGGAACACTTCTATAGCCGCCTCGTGGATTTGATGACTATTGACTAATAATGGACGGGTGTGTGTGTGGGTTGGGGGGGGGGTTGTTTATGAGTGTTGGTGTGTGTCTGTGTGTGTCTTTGTGGAGTGGGGGGGGGGGGTTAAGTGTGCGTGTGTTTGTCTGTGAGATTGTGCGTGTGTGTTTGTGTGTGTGTTTGAGGGTGTTAAGTTCATGGGTGTCTGTGTGGGGGTGTGTGTGGGTGTGTGTGTGTGTGTGTGTGTGTGTGTGTGTGTGTGTGTGTGCGTGTGTGTGCGTGTGTGTGTGTTATCTGTGTGTGTATGTGTGCGGATCACATTGGCACATTAAAAGTCAAGCTGAAAAGGGATCTAAAAAAGAGGCATCAAGAACCTCTACCGTCGAACCCTCTCTACCACTAACTAATGCCCTGCACCCCCTAATCCCCCCCACCCCGGACTCGGCCTTCCTCCATCACCAGTGCATCCCCCTCTCCCCCCCCGCCTCACCCCTGCAGCTGGGCGTGGTCCCGGACCAGGCACCGTCCGCCTGGCACAGCCGGATGCCCGTGCCCTGGAGGTCGAAGCCGGGCAGACACTTGACGCCGCAGGCCGCGTCGTGGCGGTTGTTGCACGCGTTCTGGATGAAGAAACCGTTGGCCGGGGGGGACAGCTTAGGACAATGCACCACTGGAGGAGGAGGAAGAGGAGGAGGAGGAGGAGGAGGAGGAGGAGGAGGAGGAGGAGGAGGAGGAGAGGAGGAGGAGGAGGAGATTTAGGAGAGGAGGAGGAGGAGGAGGAGGAAGAGAAGGAGGAGAGGATGAGGAGAGTTTAGAACAGAAGAGAAGAGGTAGAAGGGGAAAAGAACGTAGGAAGCAGGAGAGGAGAGGAGAGGAGGATGAGGGAGTGAGAAGGAGAGGAGAGGAATAGCAGAGAAGGTTGAAGAGATGGAGGAGGAGGAGGAGGAGGAGGAGGAGGAGGAGGAGGAGGAGGAGGAGGGAGAGGAGATGGAGGAGGGAAGAGAATATGAGGCGAGAGCAGATTAAAGCATTTTGGATAGATAGATGCAGACATGAACCATCTTTTGGCTCAATGACACACAGACAATCAGAGCCAAAAGGGCTTTGTAGAGATGATGTTAGCTTCTGCTGCTGCTGTCTCCGTTTGGAACATGCTGTACACTTTCTCTTTCCTGACTCAAAAGCACAAAATGTTGTGACTCAAGCACTAAATTATTAGCTGTGTGTGTGTGTGTGTGTGTGTGTGTGTGTGTGTCAACAACAGAACCAACTAAATTATTGTTGGCTGAACTCTTCAGCATCTCCAGTTCATGTTTCGCGGAAGAGGAGGGAGTGTGAGATTACTGGAAGAAGAATAAACTTCCATTGAATCACATAACTATGAATAAATAGTAAATATAGATGAACTAACTTCCTAGCGAATTAACTAGCTCCCTTAGAATAATTATCCAACTAAGTCAATCATTACTAAATGTGTGCCTGCTGTTTCTCCTTCCATCTGTCCAGCCATTCATCCATCCATACACATCATCCCATCAACTCATTCACCTACCACATCCATCAATCCACCTCATACATCCACCTCATTCACCTCATCCATCGACCTCATCCATTCATTCACCACATCCAACCATTCATCCACCTCATCCGTCCATCCATCCATCCTTCCACCCATCTGTCCTTTGCCTCCGTCACCTCCACCCACCTTGGCAGGCCAGGCCGACAGCCCTGTAGCCCGGCTGGCACACGCAGTCGGTGAGGGCAGTGCTTCCAGGCTGGGAGGTGTGCTGGGGGTCCGGGCAGGCCTGGCAGGTGCCCCGCCCTCCCGGGGTGACCTCTGGTTTGTAGGTGCCAGGCGGGCAAGCTGGGAGAGGGAGGGGGGATGGGGGGACGAGGGGATAGAGATACCATGGGTCGTTAGTCACAGTCCTGCTAATCCCCCCCACACACACACACACACACACACACACACACACACACACACACACACACACACACACACACACACACACACACACACACACACACACACACACACACACACACACACACACGCGCGCAGAACTATGTGAGCATCCTCACACACACACATACGCACAAAAACATACAAATTGTACGCAATTTGTGAACACATGTGCAAACAGATTATCACAAACATACACACAAAACGCTAAGGGTTATTTACTGTATAAGACCGCAAATAAATGGTCCATGGTCGTCAGAAGAGCAGGTGTTAGGCTGGATCATACGTGACTTTTAATGACTTTTCAGAAAGCATCCATCTGTTCAAGTGACTCCAAACCATTTGACCGGAATCAATGAAGAAGTGTAGCGAATGGAAAGGTTCAACTACTCAATCGAACTGAATCTTCAGAGCAGGGGAAGTGCGTAGGTGTGTGTTATTTGTATTTTTCCATTACCCAGAAACAAACTGAAAAGGTTTACGAGCACGAAAATCCTATTTATGGTCGACGAGTATGCACACCTGGCATTCATCAAAGTGGGTCTTTGATCACCTGTGTGCACACACACTCACACACACACACACACACACACACACACACACACACACACACACACACACACACACACACACACACACACACACACACACACACACACACACACACACACACACACAAATATCGCAGGTACACACTTAACACGTGCAAACACACATCATAGAGTACACACATACACATGACATGAGTGCTAGTTCTTCTAACAAATGTACCTATTGTAAGTCGCTTTGGGTAAAAACGCCTGCTAAATGCCCTGAATGTAAATTGCCAATTTAACTATTGGCATATCACCTGGATGCGATATATGCAGACTTGGGATGAGGCAGGGAAGGCTCCCCCTGCCGTCCATGTTCGCCCTGTCATTCCAGTGCTTGTTTGTGTTGTTCTGCGTGTATTCCACGCTGAGCTAGCGTCATCCTCGGCCCCGTTCCCTCAGAGCGGCCGAGAGACGAGCGAGTTCACGGTGGTCACGCGATAACGGATGCAGCAGATGCTTCGACTTTTCCACGTGTCTCGTCTTTTTTTATTCTCCCTCCCCTTTTCCGAAACACTGAGGAGCGGCGTCTGAAGGCAGACGCCCCTGCACCCCGGAGGCTGCCGGGATCTGGCCTCCGCTTCCATCGGAAGTCTGCCCGGTTGTTAGCAGAGGCTCGTGTTTCCCCGACGCAGGATGCAGTGTGGCGGGGGGGGGGGGGGGGGGGGGGGGGATGTGTTTGAGGTGGTGGGGATTCACACCCGATCAACGGCAGGTTGTGGCCGCGCATGTGAGAGCAGGGATGTGCTTGCGCGCATGCAACACACACACATGTATACACACACACAAACACACACTCAAGACACACACAGATACATACACACAAACAGACACACACAGATACATACACACAAACAGACACACACACACACACACACACACACACACACACACACACACACACACACACACACACACACACACACACACACACACACACACACACACACACACACACACACACACACACACGCACACTGATTCCATCAGCAGAAGATCTGGAAACACACTTGTGATGGGGAGGAAGGGTAACGCAGGACAGACAGGATGGAGGGTCAGACAGACAGCAACAGGGGGAACGATGATGACGATGATGATGATGATAATGATGATGATGAACGAATGAGCAGCCATTCATCTTCTCCGAAGGAGCAAAGAGATGGAACGCGGAAATGGAGGAAAACTGAATGAGGCACACACACACACACACACACACACACATACACACACACACTGCGGGTAGCCGTGTAAGTGTGTTTGCATTCCATAACCTCCCATCGTCCGAGTACATAAACCCAAAGCTTCCAATCCGTCTCCCGGCAGCCAATCAGCCGGCTGTACAGCGGGGCCAGCAGACCCCTTTTATTTAGACAGGAAGTGGAGTGCCAGCGGGCTACAGGGCCATAAAGACGCACGCATGCTTGCACACACACACACACACACACACACACACACACACACACACACACACACACACACACACACACACACACACACACACACACACACACACACACACACACACACAGACAGACAGACAGACAGACACACACCCTGCTGTGCCTGGACAGGGCCTTCTTGACACATGGAACAAGGGAGACGCCAGTCACAGACGGCTACTGTACGCGTTGCGGACGCGGGCCAAGTTGACTGTCGTGGGCCATTTGCGGCCCGATGTTAGAACAGGAGCGGATTCAAAACCAACAGTTAATATTTTGGTAAAACGGCGTCTCGTAAAAAGGCCGGCGGCTGAAGCGAGAGGGGACCGTTTATTAAAACATCCGAGGTGTGAGTTTCCAGCGCTGTGTAATGAGAGGGGAATCACGGCGTGTGCATTAATTCAAAATGTCAACCAAGATTACTTTCAAAGGTCAGGAGGAGGAATCAATGACTACATTGACTAATTAACCATGAAAACACTGCACTTATGGACCACATTTGTCCGTACATCTAGACTTGTCTTGTCTCAAGTGTGTAAAAAGGAAAGCTAATTGATAGCCTGCCAATCAAACCTGCTCATCATTGGCTCATCAGTGGCAGATGAGCCAATGATTAGCCTGGCAGGAATGCACAATGTTGTCGAATTCTTCATCGGTAAGAGCTTCTACACTTAGTTCGAGACCAAGAATCAGAAACTTGCTGTTTGTGGTTGTAGTGAGTGAGTTAGTTTGGAGTCGTCTGTATCAAGAAAAACATGAATTTTGTAATACAATATGTTATTTAATCCATCAAGAATTGATTTTATTGGTTTCTGTGTTCAGAGTTGCCAGACCGAGTGCTTCAAACAAAAGCACAAAGAGAAGAACAAAAGAACAGTTCAAAGGAGGAGGAAAAAGTAATTCTTCCCAGTCCCTCTCATCTGTTAATATCTTCTTGTGTAACAAAGGGGAGGTGTGTGTGTGTGTGTGTGTGTGTGTGTGTGTGTGTGTGTGTGTGTGTGTGTGTGTGTGTGTGTGTGTGTGTGTGTGTGTGTGTGTGTGTGTGTGTGTGTGTGTTTGAGAGAGAGAGCCAAAGCCACTATCACACGAGAATCTGCAGGTCTGCTGGGTCCTATTAGCCTCAAAAGAAAGAGAGAAGAAGACAGAGATCGACGGAAACCATGCGGCTAAGAGAGAGAGAGAGAGAGAGAGAGAGAGAGAGCAAGAGAGCGATAGCGAGAAAGAGCAAGAGAGCGATAGCGAGAAAGAGCAAGAGAGTGATAGCAAGAGAGAGAGAGAGAGAGAGCGATAGAGAGAGAAAGAGAAAGAAAGAGAAAGAGAAAGAGAAAGAGAGAGAGAGAGAGAGAGAGAGAGAGCACAAGAGAGCGATAGCGAGAGAGAGCAAGAGAGTGATAGCAAGAGAGAGAGAGAGAGAGAGAGAGAGAGAGAGAGAGAGAGAGAGAGAGAGAGAGAGAGAGAGAGAGAGAGAGAGAGAGAGAGAGAGAGAGAGAGAGAGAGAGAGAGAGAGAGAGAGAGAGAGAAATATGGACAGATGGTTAGAGCAAGAGAAAAAGCATGGTTTCCATCTTAAAAAATGTCCTGGGTCCAAAACTAACGTGGGTTACAAGGACGGTCCCAGACACAAACATCATCATTTAGAGACCAGCGTATACGTGTGTCTAAATACGCACGCGCAGATCTGTGTGCATGGAAACTCCCACGAATTCTATCCTCTGCCTTCTCCCTTTCTGTGGTATTTCATAGAGGTTCCCTCCGTCCAAATAATTAGTCACTAAACACTTAACCATGTGAAATACTTAGGAGGCAAGCCTTTTACTAGTCAATACAAACTCCTCTTTAAAGGAAGGGTTTTACTACTACAGAGACTTGTTTCCAAAATAATGTGTGTGTGTGCATGTGTGTGCGTGTGTGCGCGTGTGTGTGTGTGTGTGTGTGTGTGTGTGTGTGTGTGTGTGTGTGTGTGTGTGTGTGTGTGTGTGTGTGTGTGTGTGTGTGTGTGTGTGTGTGTGTGTGTACCCCTTTAGGCTAAAAGGCAGGAAGTCCAGCATAATTGTGAACACAAAACTCCTAAATCTGGACTGAGGTCTCGCCGCCACCACTTGTGGTACAAAAAGACTAACTCACTCACACACGCAAAGTTCTGCTTGCATGTACTCCAAGTTTTGAATTCATCCAATTTTTTTCCACTGAAAAATACCAATGTTGACAAGCGAGTAGACTTCCTGTAATCGTGCATTGAGCTTCGAAGACGACAATAGACACAGACAGCTCCAGCTCGACTCATGAGAACTCAAAGTCAACAAACACAAACAATCAGCGAGTGGAACCAGCAATTACACTATATTTATCTCGAAACCATCTACATGCACACTGCGTGTCTCATGTCACGGCCGTGGCCGGCTCACGTCCCTCTTTGTAGCGTTGCAAGTAACGTTGTATACATATACTGTATATATACTGTAATCAAGATCCTACAACTTGCAGTAATTTGCAGTTGTAATATAAAGTATACTGTTTAACCTGCCCGTGTACCACAGGTGAACGTTTCCGTTGACATTTACAGAAAATGTCATGTAAGTGAACTCAAATTCAAACTTAATATTGAGAATATTATACATATTAGCTATTATTGAATTCAAACGATTATGAATAACGGAAATTTAGTTATTGTTATTGGATTGCATGAAGAGAGACTTTCTAGTTTAATTCAGCGAATGCTCTTCGTTTGATAGAGTCATCCGTCGCCCGTCGTTATTTGGACGGTCCCGTCATAACAGGCCAGTCATCATGGCTCCTGACTTAGGCTGGAGACAGGAGGAAACAGGGGGAGGTTTGGAAATTCAAACAAACCACAGCGGCTCTACGTGTCTGAGGATCCCATGGCGACATCAATCGCACTGTTGTCAAAAGCGGGGTGGGGTCAAATACCCTGAACCCCCCCCCCCCCCCCCCCCCCCCCTCCTCCACAACACAACCCTTTCAATAGACACCAGCTGAAGACGTGGGTGGGGGCGATGGGGAATCCCAGGCACTGGGTTCACTCATCTGCCCCTGGTTGACTTTAAGCTGCGTCCTGCTCGGCTCTCAAAGTCATCTCTAACAGGCACCCCCCAAAGAAGGGTCCCTCTTTACATCCCCCTCGTACGAGGCAGAAGGGGTCTATGGTGGCTTGTTATGTTCCGGCAGCAGCAGTTCGTTGCCCCTGGCCAAAAAGCAATCCACTCCTCACTCGGAAGAATAATGTCCACCAGAAGAGAGTGAATCTTGTGGTTTATGACCGGGGTGAGCAGGCTGGGAAAAACAGGAGACGTCTCCATTAGACACCTGTGAGGATGGAGCCTTCCCCTTGCGGTGGTGACTGAGTGAGGTAAAGAGAGGCTGGGGGGGGTAAAGGGCAGCAGAGAGGTATAACCCGGAGCAGCCATGCTGACGTCCAGCGATGGATGGAGACGTGAGTCGGATACGGGCCTGTGTCACGGAGAGGTCCCCCCGGGGATGTAGCAGCAGGTTCAACAAAGCACAAGGTTGAGGAAAAGCTCTGGTTTTCACATCGCACGAAGGAAAGGAAGCAATATCGCTTTTCCTTTCAGGGGGATCCCCCCCCCCCCACACACACACACACACACACACACACACACACACACACACACACAGTCCGCTACATAATTTACGCACATGGCCAGGAGAACCCAGAATCCCTCACCCAGGATGTCATTGAAGTTGGCTGGGCTGTCCAAATGGGGGAGGGGGGGGGGGTTGGTCCAGCTGTCCACCTACGCAGACTTCCTTCCTCCATCTGGGATAATCACCCCTTCAACCGTCCCCCCCTCCCCCCCACCCACCCACACACACACACCAACCTCCGCCTCAAGTCTGGCTGTTTAACCTCCTGGGTCAACTATGCGAAGGGGAAGGTTTGAAATCGAATCTGTTTTTGTGTCACTACTCCAACTTCAGGGTAAATGAAGCGAGACGTATAATCCAAATATTACAGCTGCAGCCTTTTGGGTTTTTTGAGCTGTTCACTCGTTTTTGCTCAGTTACATTTGTTCAGCCATCCAACGACAACAGATGCATGCTGGGAACTCACGGGCACTCTGTGCTCATTGTCATACTGCCACACCAACGGTTCAAGAACCTTGTGTAAACCTTGTGCAGTCTAAAACACACACACACACACACACACACACACACACACACACACACACACACACACACACACACACACACACACACACACACACACACACACACACACACACACGTTTATCTGTGTGAGATAGACAATGTGTTTTCGTAAGTGTTAGGCTCTGTTTGTGCCTGTGTTTCCTCGAACACATGTTTGATATGGATGTGTCTTCAGGCATGCGCGTCACGTGTGTGTGTGTGTGTGTGAGTGTGTATGCAGTGTCAGTCACCTCCACACATGAACCCTGGGTCGCATCGACATGACAGAAAAAAGTGTGCACACTCATGCAGAGAGGGAGAGAGAGAGATATTGAGAGTTGACAGAGAGTTGACAGAGAGTTGACAGAGAGTTGACAGACAGACAGAGAGTTGAAAGACAGAGAGTTAGACAGACAGACAGACACAGACACAGACACAGAGAGAGAGAGAGAGAGAGAGAGAGAGAGAGAGAGAGAGAGAGAGAGAGAGAGTTGTGTTGAAGTGGGGGGCTGAGAGAACCCAGACACAAAGGAAGACGATGAAGGAGAACAAACATGAAGGGCTCCAAAGAACATATCACGGGAACACAAACTCAACCTACAGGAACCACAGAAGGGCCCTTCTATCTCCAGTCAAAGATTAAATCAAACACTCAACCATTAACCAGGGAAGCCCACCAGCATTGTAAGCGACTGAGTGTGTGTGTCTTTTCAAATACATTAAAAAAACGGTGTATATCTTAAATATATATATATATAAATATATACAAACACATATTTAATACATGTATACACAAACACATAATATATATTAATGTGTTTATATTCATGCACCTCAAGCATATCTGACCATTTCAATACATACAGTACAGATATGTATGTGTGTGTGTATATATATATATATATATGTGTGAGTGCACTGCCTTTCAAGCAACTACATTCTATGCCTTCCCAGCCTGCAACTGGCGGGTCTCCGGACCAGGGGAGGATTTAACAGCAGCTGTCTCTGATCTGAGAGAGCCACCTTTACAGCTCTCTAGTAAATGGCAAACCTGCATTTAATGGCCACCGCCGTGGCCCACATGACCTGTGTGAGAGTGTGTGTATGCGCGCTCATGTCTGCGTGTGCGTGTTTGTGAGGAGAGAAGACACACAAAAGGAAAGCAGGAAGGAAACAAGAGCAGAAGACGAGCGAGGGAATAAAGAAGGGGAGTCCAGGGAGATGGAGGGACGCACGGATGAGTGGAAGTGAAAGGGTGAGGTTCCCCCTCCTCCTCCCTTCCATCTCTACTCTCTCTCCCTCTCCCCCCCTCTGTCAATCTCACGCTCTCCTGCCCGCCCACGATCTCGATCTCTCACTATCCCGCTACACATCAATGGCCCTTTATAACCGTCTTCAGGTTTGACCTCACAGCAGATCTGACCGCAGCACATGGGGTACATTTAACCTTTCACACACCTGTCCTATAATGAGAGAGTCTGTGCCCTTCCTGTAGGAAATGACACATTGGTTAGCAAGTGCGAGAGCCCTGTAACTAACGTAAGCATCGGTGGCCATTAAAAAGGAAAGCGAGGACAGCCCTGTCTTTCTTTAGCGTGTAATGAGTTGAAATGTGTGAACGCCCAGGAACTGACTCCGGCAGCGGAGTGAATACAGAGGCTCAAACAAACCCCAACCTCCTGTTCCTTATAGCCCTTTCTGAACCCTCACACACTATCTGCAGTTTGGAACTACTTGGCGCTCGCGCTCTCTCTCTCTCTCTCTCTCTCTCTCTCTCTCTCTCTCTCTCTCTCTCTCTCTCTCTCTCTCTCTCTCTCTCTCTCTCTCTCTCTCTCTCTCTCTCTCTCTCTCTCTCTCTCTCTCTCTCTCTCTCTCTCTCTCTCATATCAAGTCACTGCGTACAAAACTCCATGACCCCTGGAGGAAAAAAAAAAAGCCAGCCGTCACTCGCTCTCTCTCCCTCTCTCTCTCCCTCCCTCCCTCTTTTTTTCTTTCATCCCTCCTTCATTCGTTCCAGGCTGCGCACTCCAATGAGAAACACTCGCTGTCGTCCCGCTGGGTGAGAGCAAAAAAAGGTTAGAAAAGTGTGGCGGGGGGCAATTGACTCCCACCTGACCCTAACACCCAGCACCTCCCCTGACACACACACACACACACACACACACACACACACACACCTCCACCCCCAACACCCTCCCCCTCCTCCTTTGCTTCCGAGAACTATGACTAGTCCGAGAAGTACAAGCTGACCTTTGAACTACAGTGTTTAAGAGCAGACGCACCGACCACTCTGATTGGCTATTACTACTGAGGCATTAAGATGCTTATATCCAAAGCCCCGTACATAAAATGCATGTGATGAACTGGAATGAGTGCGAGGGCCTGTTGCCCATGAAGGTAGGCCGAGGACATTGGGGGATTGAACTCGGCCAAGAATCAAACACCGGCGTTGCCAGTTGCCAAGCAATCATTTGGCCTTTCTATTTCAATGATCAATCCCATGCTTTTCTGATGCAACAAAATGAAATCATGGTCGGAACAACACAAACAACTTTGGCAGTGACAATGTGAACCTGTATCTTGAGTGGACATCCGATAGGATGATTCTGATCTGTACGTATGGTGCAGCGACACCATTCTGAACATTAAGTCTTAATGGCAATCATTTATAGTCTTGAGAAGGAGGGGGAGATAGAGAGAGAGCGAGGGAGAGTCAGAGAGACATGAAAACATAAATTGGCTCAATGTGAGCATATTTATTTTTACTCATTATTTACTGTAATTCCTCTGTTCACCCTAGAGAGATTGCACTTTTAGGATGGTCCCGCCCTCTTCATAAACCAATAGAAATCCTGCATCCCATGTTTTCCTCTTGTTGCTATAATTCACTCCCCTCCATCAGAGCTGAGTTGAATTCCCTGTGGAACCCTGTCGGTCATTCACATCACATCAGCGAAGAGCTTCAAATGTTCCCCACGTTGACCTTTCAACTTTGAGGAAGTGACTGACCCGTGTCCAACCCCTTAACCCGCACCACCCAAACGCACACTCACTCATCTAGGGTTGATGATTGAAAGGTTCTGGTCAACAGGATTTAAGGGGTATTAGGAGTAGACAATGCCACACACAACTCGGCCCGCACAATATCCTGCAGTTTATTCTACAAACCAAGCTGAAACCAACTTTTGAAGGCTTGATAGCCCGAAGGACTGAGTTAGGTGGTTCCTAACTGGACCAGCCAGGATGTGTATTAGGCTTACAGGCTTACGCTTTTTGATTTCCGAAAGAACATATTGTTTTGGGACGCTTACTGTATACTTGGCGCTAAAAAGGATAATATGCGTAACAGAGGATAATGTTTGTGTGTATGTGTGTGTGTGTGTGTGTGTGTGTGTGTGCACGTGTCTGCACGTGTGTGTGTGTGTGTGTGTGTAGAGCTGTTGTGGTAAACCAAACTAAACCAAAACAGCTAGCTAACTTCATTATATCAAACCAAATTCTAAGAAACCCAAACTAAAGCAACATTTCCATCAGAATTTGGTTTGTTTATGTATCAATATAACAATTTGTACAAATGCCAAAGAAAAGATAATATTTGGACTCCATCGTCTTTTGGCCATCCTTGTAGTCGTAGGGTAGATCTATTCCGACCCGGGCCAGACATGCCTGGACATGCCCAGACTCTGGCTCATAATGCTAAGGAAATTTTGAATCAATTTACTTATATACACAATATAATCCAGAATACATTTACTTTTGTAATACAAACTGAGTTTTGGAATTTTTCCCTTTTAGTATAAACACTGAGTCCTTTTACCCCACCCTTGAAATAATCCAAACACAACCGGCGTGACATTCTGCTGCTAGAGCAGGCGTATTTACACCCTGACGGATGGCACTGGGACAAAATGAGACCCTGAGTCAGGGTAATATTTCAAGTCTGCAAAAAAACCTGCCCTCAGCTGTTGTCGAAGTCTACCTTCAGGATGACAGATATACGATAAAGATGGATCCAAAATGCACGAGGGGGATAGAGTCTAGCCTGCAGGCGTTCCTACCCCCGGCCTGCTCCTCCACTCAAAGCCAGACGAATGCTCTTCGGACGAGAGCTTTAAGAGGGGGTTTAAGGGCGACGTCATTGCTGCAGGTCTGTGACTGTGTGCGTCGCCGGAGGATCTCAAGGTGTGTGTGCTGCTCTTCCCCTGCTTTCACGCTTCAAAGCCGTACCACGTCGGTTGGAAAAATACCTGCATGATATATATTCGGCCTGCTAATGGTTATAGCAGTGTGTGTGTGTGTGTGTGTGTGTGTGTGTGTGTGTGTGTGTGTGTGTGTGTGTGTGTGTGTGTGTACACGTGCACCCACCCACACACACACTAGGTCATTCACTAGATTCCTCCTTTGCCATACGTCTGCTCTTTCCCTACCCTTCTCTCTTTCTTTTCCGATGCCTGTCTCTCTCCCTCTCTCCCTCCCCCGCCCTCATCCTCCCCTCGCCCACACCACAGTGAGTGCTAACACAGTCCAGAGCACCTCACTTCTCCCCAACAGCTACAGAGACTGATAAACTCAAATGAGGGGGAGAAGGAAGAGGAAAATATTTCATCTCAACGCCCCCCCCTCCTCTATTTCACCACCATCAGCCCCTCAAACCACCCACCTCTCTATATCACACTAATGCCCCCCCCCTGTATTTTTTCTCTCTCTCTCTCTCTCTCTCTCTCTCTCTCTCTCTCTCTCTCTCTCTCTCTCTCTCTCTCTCTCTCTCTCTCTCTCTCTCTCTCTCTCTCTCTCTCTCTCTCTCTCTCTCTCTCTCTCTCTCTCTCTCTCTCTCTCTCTCTCTCTCCTTCACACACACTAAAGAGACAACAGCACTGTCGTCTACTGGAGGTGCTATAAGGGGCGGAGGTGATGAAAATAACAACCCATGGGTCCCATGGTCACGTATGGATGGTTGATTCCTGGATAATTCACTCCAAAATCGATCAATTGGCAACTAGACGACCATCCCTCTCTGTTCCCTCCGTCCCTGCGTTCCTCTGCATTGAACAGCAGATGCAGATCCCGGGTGCATTTCCCTCACCTGCCTGTGATTGACAGGAAAGATGGATTCCCTGAACCAATCAGGAAAGAGATGTCGTGATTGTTCAGAAATGAGCCGGGAGCAGTCTGAACTTGGCTTGGTACAAACAGGGGCTTGCGAAGCCAACTCTAAACAGTTATTCTAATCAATCATCTAACCCAATAATTGCAGATGGAGGGTTAGGCCATTTCTAACAGATTACACACTCTTAAATCGTACCTACAGCACCTTCAAAGCGCGGCGTGTTCCCATGTTACTCATAACAACTTTGGGTTCAGCCAAGCCTGCTAACGACAGGAAACTCATTAGTGTCCAAATACAAGCGCCCTGACAAGTGTGGTTTACTTCTATTTTTCTTTTCAAAGTCTGTTAACTTAATAAGGAGGACGGTAAGTTATAGACACTAAATCCACACAATCCTTCTGCGTGTGTATATATTGAGTTCAAAGTTTGCATGGGGAAGGAACTTTAAAGTAAGGAACTGAGAGCCCTAAAAAAGTAATTAGTGTGGTGATAAATCCGGAGCAGTAGGTGGAGTGAAACTGAAGCAAATGTGTTGTAGAGCTGCAAATAACATCTTTAATAACCGCAACGGGCAAGGCCAGCAGAGTGTGGCTTCAAGGTCGGCTAAAATACAAGCCTCGCAACCATGGAGGAGAAAATAAATAATTTCAGAGCAAAGTAATGCAGAGGGAGAGAGGTAATTTAGAGCTGGAGAGAGTGTGTGAGATAAAGAGGTGCATACAAACCAAAGAGAGGGAGAGAACGATGGAGTCAGGAAGACGGAGACCCAAAGAGAGAAGGGCAGATGGTGAGAAGAGTTACAGAAAGGTCCACAGCCAGAGAAAAACAGAGAAAGATGGAGGAACAGAGTCCGAATTCAAGAAGTAGAGAGAGACAGTCATAAAGAGCAAGAGAGAGAGACAGACAGACAGATAGACTGCGAGATAAAGAAAGGGAGAGTCAAGGAAAGCCTGTGTAAAGAAGAAAGTCTTAAACAATGAGAAGAAGAAGAATGGAGAGAATTTAGAGACATAGACTGAGAGAGAGACTGAGAGAGAGATTGAGAGAGAAAGAGAAAGAGAGTGAGAGAGTGAGAGACAGAGGCCCACGTGAATCTCTGCATGTTTTTGACATCTATCATTGGATGTCGACACACCACCTGAAGCTTATCTGGACCAGGCCGAGCTGCTCTCCCATCTACGACCTCTCCATCGATAGCCACAACTCAGTGGAACCTGGGTACAACACTCAATAACCAGCCGTCCTTCGACAACAGCATCACTGCTAACCGACCCAGTCCGGCATGTTCACAAGGGAACGTCCGATCCTCACACAGAACGCCACACAGGTTTTGGTCCAGTTGTCCCCTCACGTCTAGACTTCTGCAGCCCCCTTCTGGCTGGTCTGCCTGCATGTGCCATTCCTGCAGCTCATCCAGAATGCAGCGGCCTAGAGGGTTTTCAACCAACCCAAGGTGTCCAGCACTGCACCACTAATGCGTACGCTGCACTGGCTACTGCCGGCTATTCTAGTCTGATTCAAGTCACTGGTACATGCCTACCGGGCTGTGAATGGCTCGGGACCAATCTAGCAACACATCTTGATTGTTGCAGTCTTGAGTCCACAATGGTTTCTGTAGTTTAGTACTTTGGATTATTTTATGTACTGCCCTGAGTCTCGAGCAATTTCTGGGTAGCATTTTCATGGTCTGATAACTTATTGTAAGTCGCTTTGGATAAAGGCGTCAGCTAAACAAATGAGGGAGACAGAGAGAACGAGAACGCGAAAGAGAGAACGAGAACGCGAAAGAGAGAGAGAGAGACGAGAGAGAGAGAGAGAGAGAGAGAGAGAGAGAGAGAGAGAGAGAGAGAGAGAGAGAGAGAGAGAGAGAGAGAGAGAGAGAGAGAGAGAGAGAGAGAGAGAGAGAGAGAGAGACAGGGAGACAGAGCGGGTGAGGGAAAGTTAGAGTGGGTGAGGGACGGGGACGGTTGTCTGGCTTGCGGTCAGAGCGTCTCGCTGCCTCCCGTCTACAGTCTGCTATTAATTAAAACCCGACCAACACATTAACAACCTCAGCGGGGCCCCTGGCCTCAGTTACATCTCAGCATAGTTATGCGCGGGGGCCTGGCTCCACGCGCCTCGTCCTTCCCACTGTGCGTCCGACCGTCGGGAATCCAACACGCGATTCAGGAGATATTGCATGTTATTGGGTCACTCCTGGCCTTCCCCCCCTCTCTCTCCCTCCGTCCCCAGCTTCCCTTCAACCCCCCGTTATCGCAGTCAGATTGGAAGCAGGTGGCGAAAGCGAGCGAGGGACATAGAGCGACAATGGGAAAAAGACAGAGAGAGAGGGAGGGACACGGAGGACACACGGCAGAGTTTATCTCCCACTTAGAGGGTCGATTGTGATCACAGTTGTGCAAAGTTACTAAGAACTTATCTGGGACGGCACCTAACTATCTGAAAGTACTGTTGCTGGAAAAGCATTGTTACATTAATAAAGGAATACTCTCCTATTATCATACTGCTATTATTATCATAGTGCTAGGATTATATACTGTGTTGTTGCATTTGCATAATCTGCCCAATTGATTTACGTTCACGCACGTACGTAAGTAACTCCGCCCATCTCCGCTAGGAGGGTCGTCCCACCAACTCCACTGCAGTCTCATCCAATTCATTTCCGTTGGTCTCCGGGTCAGAGTGCGGCGAATAATGTTTGTTTCCATTGGTGGTTGTTCCAAGTCATTCCACGCATAGATGTGGTGGATGATTCCAGACCTCCACCCCTTCAAAAATATGTCTCAGATCTTCAGTTGGGGTTTGCATTAGGTCTCTAGTGTGTGTGTGTGTGTGTGTGTGTGTGTGTGTGTGTGTGTGTGTGTGTGTGTGTGTGTGTGTGTGTGTGTGTGTGTGTGTGTGTGTGGGGGGGGGGGGGCTCTCTAGGAGGCTGAGTGTAATTACTTCAACATGGTAGATTAATAATGTCATCATTACCTATGAAAACAGGATTCTCTCTTTACCAAGAGAAAGGAAAACGTTAGACATGATGGAATGTGTGAGACAGTGAGTCGTGAGTGTGTGTGCAGGTGTGTGTGTGCGTGTGTGTGTGTGTGTGTGTGTGTGTGTGTGTGTGTGTGTGTGTGTGTGTGTGTATGGTAGAGGATTTCTTGTATGAGATCATTTTAGCAAAAATCAATTGTGACAATACTCGAAAACGTCTACCAGTATAAACATGGGAACTGTTGCACTCACACACACAATCACGCACGCAATCCCTCTCAACACACAGACATTTAACCCCCCATCCACACACACACACACACACGCACACAATCCCCCTCTACACACACACACACACACACGCATACAATCTCTCTCTACACATTCAACACCCCTCCACATACACACACATACAGACCCCTATCCACACACACATTCAACCCCCACTCCAACATAGATACACACGCGCACACACACACACGCACACACACACACACACACACACAGACTTTGTTCAGCTGGAGCCCCTCCACCAAAGGGAGGGAGATGTCAGAGGTGAGATCGGGCCGTTGGGCTGAGAACACACAACAACCAGACCACTGTCTTCGCCTCTCGCCTGCAGCCCCCCCCCCCCCCCCCCCGGCTCTACAGGAAGTCCTGAGGAGCATTCACAGGGCACCGCTAGCACCACGCTAAGTTGACAGGCAGCGTGTTGCAACCGTGGCAACAAGTGCCCCGAAGCAACGGCCGAAGCCTCACCAAACCAGCTGGAAGGGGAAAAAGGATTCAGCATCAAAAGAGAGAGATCTCTCTCTCTCTCTCTCTCTCTCTCTCTCTCTCTCTCTCTCTCTCTAGTTCATAAATGACTGGGAATTACTTAGCCACATCGCAGAGAATCACAAGCGAAGCTCTCTCTACTCATCTCCATAACCCTCTCTCTTTCTTTCTGTCTCTCTATCTTCCTCTCCATCTCTCTCTCTCTCTCTGTCTCTCGCTCTCTCCTCTCTTCATACCCCTCTCTCTTTCTGTCTGTCTCTCTATCTCCCTCACCAGCTCTCTCTCTGTCTGTCTCTCTCTCTCTCTCTCTCTCCCTCCAGTGAAACAATGTAAACATGGTTCTGTGGTGAACACGTTGTGCAAATACAACTCTGCCTCCATCTCCATCAAAGGTCGGTGCCCTTCCCTGTCAGTGAACCGTATAGAGAAGAAGATTTCTCTAGCAGTCGCTACACTGACCTGTACAGTACAAGGAAGAAAAGCAACATCTGTCCTTATATTGGCCCTAAACTGAGTTCTTCACTTTCACACGTTCTACGATAAACTGGGGTTAATAAAGAAGGATGACTCCATTAAAAGGCTTTCCCGTTTCTCCTCCCAAACAAGATAAGCTCCTACATATAATGAATGTACTGGCTGTAATAACAGACTCGCCAGCAAGAACTGCCGCAACTGCTCAGCCCATGACTATGAATGCCAATGAGCCTAGAAGAGGGGATAGGAGATATAGAAATTATATGACTATATTTGATCCTGGTTAACAACACACCCTTTTGTAACCAGATAAACCTTGGCCTCTGAAACCAGTAAATACCAGTAAAGCTTCAGGGTTGGTTCTATTAATGCTACCTGCTGTTGCTCTGGTGTCATTTGTGTGTGTGTGTGTGTGTGTGTGTGTGTGTGTCTGTGTGCACACAGCATGTGTTTATCTATTCATGAGTCTGTGTTTCTATTTGATTGTGTGTGTGCGTGCGTGCGTGTGTGCACTTTCGTCCCGTCCTACCTGTGCACTCGTGCTGCTGTCCCTTGCCGTAGTGCCCCCTCTCACACACGCAGTCGTACTGGCCCGTGCGCGTGCCGCACATGCAGCTGGCCATGGCGTCGCAGCAGTCCCCGCCCCCCTCGCACAGCAGGCCGCAGCGGGAGCGCTCCTCCTGGATGAAGTCGCCCGTCGGGAGGTCTTGGGTGGGAGAGAGGTAGGGGTGGTCACAATAGGTTTCCCCCCCGATCCAGCCGACTGGACCGCTATCGCTCAATGAGTAAACTCACGGTTAATTATTTCAGATTTCATTTGACCTTCAGAGCTTTTTGCTTTTGTTAAAGAGGGCTGGATGTTATAATAAAGATTTCTTTGCGTATGTTTATTAGAAAAAAAAATGCAGATGTTTGCAAGATTAGCTCTGAACGGTCACAAAAGTCTCTCTGCAAACCAATGACCAACAGCCTTCTTAACATGTGGGATGGATAGAGATACCACCACGTGTCGACGCTGGACTGCATACATTTTGCACTGGTTTCCCCCAGTGGGAATCAACCTCTAAGCCTGGCAGTATCAATGCCGTGCTCAACCTTGTCGAACTAGACATGGCCAAGAACTGCATAATAAAACTACACAATGTGTTGTCGGTGTCGGTGCGTACGGACCTTTTCGTCCGCACACATCTTTTCACCCTCTTTTTTTTTTCTTGAGTAATATCCATACACGGGAGCGGGTGTGGCCGTACATACAGCTAGCCGGCTAACCGGCCAAGCGGCTGCGCTCACCTTCGTGCAGGGCGTAGCGGGCTAGCGCCTCGAACTCTGCAAAGTTGTGCACCAGGTAGCAGTGCTGGTCCTTGGGGGCCGAGGCCATGTCGTGGAGCTCCCGGGTGTTCCCCTGCCAGATGCCCAGCGTGAAGATCTCCACGCCGCGCTCCCGCAGCGCCGCCGCCACCGGCCGGGGGTCCCCGCCGTTGGAGTAGCCGTCGGTGATCAGGAAGATGACCTTGGTGGCGTTGGCGCGCGAGTTGCGCAGGATTTGCTGTGGGGTAGAAGGGTTGGGGTGGGGATGGGGGTGGGGGTATGGGGAAGGGAGGGGGAGTTCGTTAGCACGCCTAGCGTCGGTTATGTGTGATGGTGTAGCCTGAACGTTGTCAAAACGACTGATATCCAAACTATAAAGGTAGACAAATGAGGCATTATGGGGTTGAAGGAACGGTCTAAAAAGGCTTGCCAGTCTTGAACTTGTGAGTACTGTGTGCGGTGTGCAGCGTTCAAATAAATGCCACGATTACACGCTTCAGTCGGGTTCTAAATTCAGATCCATCATTCATCCATGCGAGAGCTTCAAGGTCCATCAGAAATTACGTCTTTGACAGGCGCCTCCATGAAAACTAACAGCAGCGATTGCCAACCCTAACAAAGTAAGCCTAAACGTGCGGTGAGATAAAGTCAAGATACTGTTAGTGTGCGGATCTGACATTGGCACCACCTCCACCACGTAACATACGCTTCTCTTCAGAGGCACCGCCCAACTTCAGAAAGATGATGTCATTCTTTGCAAGAAAAAGCAACCTAATAACATATGAGCGATGCTATCAGTGTTCCAGAGAAACACTCATGTTTGCACTCAAAACCCTTCTTGGGGAATTACTCTGACAGTTTTTTTATTTTGCATTAATTTGTGAAATGAGGGAAAATGTTTGTTGGGTGAATTAGAAAACTTTTCAACCAAAACGGATTTACTGATTGTTAATGTTTGCTTTTTCTGGATGGCTAAGTGTGTTTTTTGGACGGCGAATGCGACGCAGCTCAGCTGCACGAAGGTTAATTTGTTTATAAAACCAGCTGACGTGCAAAGAAGCAAGTGTGTCTCGATGCGTCATGTTCTGTACAGTACACGCGAACCACTCAGAAACACACATGTATGCTCAAAGAAACACAACTCAACCAAACACACACACCTAGTAACACACTGACAAAAACACATGCTCACACACACACACACACACACAGACATACACACACACACACACCCCATCCTGGCAGCAGCGGGCTGCTCTGAGCTTTATTGAAGACACACACACAGACATACACACACCTAGAAACACACATGCACACACTCGCTCTCTCACACACACACACACACACACACACACACACACACACACACACACACACACACACACCCCCCCCCCCCCCCCCCCCCCCCCCCCCCCCCCCCCCATCCTGGCAGCAGCGGGCTGCTCTGAGCTGTATTGACATGGCTAAATTGAATAATGAAGGGACGTCACACGCGACCACTAAAGACAGCCCAGGGCTCTCGGGTTCCTCGAAACCCCACATCGGCGACGGCTGGAGCCCGGGGACGAGGGAGAGAGCTCTCATCTCCTACGATTGTAATTATCTCTCCTCCTACATGCGATACAGCTGCCCGCCTGCGGTGCGCGGGGGAAACCGCCACAGAACACTGCCTGGTTTTCCTCCTTGTTTTTTTCTCGCTCTGGACGTCCTGCGGTGGCTCCCAGCCTAACTTTAGCCCTTTACAATCCACCGCACCGCGGCCATTATCTGGAGGAGTGAGGACTCTGAGTTGGGGAGGAACAGGTCTTTATTTGGCCGTTCTGATCGCACAGGGGCCCGTGGGTCGGCCGCGTGTTGAGGGCCCCCGGCGCCGGGGGGGCCCCACCTAGACCGAGCGGATGGGTTCTTTAATTAACGGTTCACGGTGTTGCGTTGATGGATGACTTGAACGCGTTTGGAAGGGAGGAGGACAAATGAAAACCGTTATCGTTTTTGGAAAATAATATAATTGCAAAGAAAATAAATCAGATACCAGCCTCAAATACCGTATGATAAATAAAGGTATCCGGTATAACAGAGAAAGCCCATATGCACTCATCCAATACAAAGTGCCATGCGATATGTCTGGTTAGTAAAGACAACAATTGTCCTATGAGTGCAACACAACCGTAGGAATGTTGTGGATGTAATGTGGATGTAATGGATGCAAGCACGTACGGACAATACTCGTAAGATGAAAACCCAAGCCGAGCACACCCAGGGGATGCATGGTTGGAGACGTGCACGTCAACAGACGCACCCGAGCGAACGCACTCAAAACCCATAAAGATAAAGGTCAAGACGCAATTAGGCGGTAAAGAAAACAGGCAAAGGTCACCATCCTTTGACAGCGCGAGAGACCGGTGAGAGAGAGAGAGAGAGAGAGAGAGAGAGAGAGAGAGAGAGAGAGAGAGAAAAAGAGAGAGAGAGAGAGAGAGAGAGAGAGAGAGAGAGAGAGAGAGAGAGAGAGAGAGAGAGAGAGAGAGAGAGAGAGAGAGAGAGAGAGAGAGAGAGAGAGAGAGAGAGAGAGAGAGAGAGAGATTGGGAGAGGGAGAGAGAGACTGGGAGAGGGAGAGAGAGACTGGAAGAGAGACAGAGACTGGGAGAGAGAGAGAGAGACTGGGAGAGAGACAGAGACCAGGGGAGAGAGCGAGAGACTGGGAGAAGGAAAGAGAGTGAGAAAGAACGATAAAGAGAGAGAACGAGGGAGAGAGAGGAAGCTCTGTTCTTTATTGTCTAATTGGCTCCACTTCATTCAGCTCTCGGGCGGAGCACGCTAATTACAGAGTGGGCCTGCAGGCGAGGAAAGGCTTCAGGAGAAGAGACGGACGGACGGACGGACAGAGGAGGAGGAGGACCAGGGTGTGGTGGAGCAAAGAATAGGGGGGGGGGGGGGGGGGGGGGGGCAGGGGTGGGGGGGGAAAGGATGGTCGGCTGGCTCCCTTTTTTTTTTAAATCTTCAAAGGGCTGCGTGGACTCCCTGGAGATTTCTAGTTCCCAAGCCAGGGAGGAGGCACCACAAGGGCCCCCGGCTCCCCCAGCTGTCAGTGCCCTCGGCCAGGCTGCCTTCCAGGCCAGCGGTGTGTGTGTGTGTGTGTGTGTGTGTGTGTGTGTGTGTGTGTGTGTGTGTGTGTGTGTGTGTGTGTGTGTGTGTGTGTGTGTGTGCACGCGCATGCGTGTGGGTAGGGGGTCCCTCTGCTCCCTCTTGCCACAGTGATTTCAATGCGGTGGGACGTTTGTGTCCTTGTGGGCATCTGTATGTTTGTTTGATATTGCGTGCGTGCGTCGCGCGCGCGCACACACAAGCTCAATGCGTGCGTGCGTGTGTGTGTGTGTAGAGTGATGGTGTTTAGAGTGATGGTGTTTTGAGGGTCGGCGACTGTTTCAAGTGGGACCACAGTGGTTTCTGCCTCAGTCCACTGGTACTGGTGTTATGGATAAAAGGCTATGTCTACGTTTATGTGTGTGCGTGTGTGTGGGGCCTCGAGCATACGCATGTACACCCACTAATAACAGCCTGCAGGTTGGGTTCTGCAGTGCTCTGGGTCAGGGCACCAACATAAAGAGGGACCGCAGAAGGGAGGGGGGGCTAGGGTTTGAGGGGGGACGCCTACCACGCTCATCTCAATCCCAAAGGGCGTAAAACACACACACACACACGCATGCAGGTGCACAGAAGAGTGAATGTACGTTTGGATAGCCAGAAAGTAAGTGTGTGTGTGTGTGTGTGTGTGTGTGTGTGTGTGTGTGTGTGTGTGTGTGTGTGTGTGTGTGTGTGTGTGTGTGTGTGTGTGTGTGTGTGTGTGTGTGTGTGTGTGTGTGTGTGTGTGTGTGTGTGTGTGTGTGCGCGTTGATCTCTCACACAGAGAGCCAAGCCCATAGGCATGACCCGTTGTTCCCGCCCTCACTCATCACCTCACCCTTGGGTGCCTTAACCCTGTCTGAGAAGCAGTGGACCCCATGGCACACTGCATCACGGCCCACTGACGGTGGCACGCTGAACTCAACTGCTAAGCGGCGACTCCTTTGTGGCATTCGTGGACTCGTGGGATTGGTTCACACCTCGGGGGCAGATGAAAGCAACCCAGATGTTGAACTTTGCAATGTCGCAAGATGTAATGAATGCTAAGTAGTTACCACTCCCCCCCCCTACTGTTGCTACTGTGTGTTATAGTGCGGGTGTGCAGTCTGTTGAGACTGTTGCATCAGGGGCAAACAGAGAAGCCTGGGACAGGCAGGACTGACATTTTAAAAATGTATATGTTTATCTTATGCACTGTGAAAAACTGATATATTTTGCAGTGAAATACTTTGAATCTGCACTTATTGATACTGCCGGTATTTCCACGGAAAATAATGGTTTAGAGGGGTTCAGGTGTTCAGGCTGTGAGAATCCCCATCCAAGAGGCCCAAGTGGAAGTCTACACAGCCATGACCGAATAGGAAGCCGGTTGGCTACAACACACATGCACATATCTCAACCTCTAAGATATCTCAACCTTGAATACTTCAGTGTCCAGAATTGTCCTCAAATAAATACATTTTCATCAGGCAAGTTTTCGTCAAGATACAACAAGAAATGTCAAGTGTACAATAGCATGTACACTGACTAGTTTCTAGCCAGCTGTGTGATCTCTGCCACTACTAGAATAGAACAGCATCTCGGACCACAACATACTGTAGCACTAAACCCGAATCTTTACTGGGGGTTGGGTCCACAGAGAGGGCCGATGTAGTCATCACCTATGTTACATGGAAGAAGGGCTGGGAGTGGGGGCTGTTTCTTGGCTCAATGGGGGAGGATATGGACCAGACAACTGCAGACAAAGAGAGGGGTGACTTCCAGCAGAGTTTGTGCTTGTGTGTTGAAATGTGTTCCCTCTCTCTGAGTGTATTTTTCCTTCTGTGGGGCTGCGGTTGGTGAAACGAGATCGCTCCGATGGGACGATCTGCAAGCATTCCACGGTAGGATGAAAAAAATAAAAATATATAAAATAATAAGAAGAAGAGGAGGCCAAACGGACTGCATCCGTTCGGAAATTCTCCCCCACTAGGGTCGGAAGTGCTCTTGCTTGTTTTCACATGCTATCTGCTTTTGGCCCGATTGATAAAAACAACAGAGGATAACTCTGCAGGGTCCAACGGAACAAGCACACACACACACACACACACACAGATGCACGCACGCGTACACAAACACACACAAACACTGCAAATTCACACACTCTGTAATTTTTTTTTACAGACACACACACACACACACACACACACACACACACAATACAAAGACAAACAGGCATAGACACAGACACATACAAACACACTCACACACCCACAGGCGCAAACACACTCAGAGGCGCACATAAACTCCCAGGTGCACAGATACATGCAAGCAAGATCACACTCTCATGCAAACAAATATACACACACATGCAAGTTCAATTGCACACTTATGTAAAGAACTATTACTGGTTATCACATGTTACCTAATCTAATAATTTATAGCCCTATCCCCTTCATACATGGTCCTTAAATGAGAAGATTAGAAAATATGTCATGACCTGTTTAAGCAAAGGAAAGTCATCATTAAAATATAATATACTATCAGTTTTAACTGTTTATCTTATCTTGTTTCGCTTATTGTCTTTCAGATTTACATTCATTTCTTTGTCCGATTGCGTTGCATTGCAAGGCTGTATCCCTCAATTAAATTCTCGTAGAGATGAAGAGGAGTTCGCTACAGCAGTTTGACTACGTCCAGAGAGAGAGAGAGAGAGAGAGAGAGAGAGAGAGAGAGAGAGAGAGAGAGAGAGAGAGAGAGAGAGAGAGAGAGAGAGAGAGAGAGAGAGAGAGAGAGAGAGAGAGAGAGAGAGAGAGAGAGAGAGAGAGAGAGAGACACTACTGGAGTGGTTGGGGGGTGGGAGATTCTGTGGTTTGGCATGCTGTTATCTGACACAACACCATTCATCATCCAAAAGTAACACACCGGGAGAGAGAGAGAGAGAGGGTGGGAGAGAGAATGAGACATAGGGAGAGATGAATAGAATGAGGGAGAGCGAGGCGCAAGAAAAGCCTGGATGCACATGTGTATGTGTGTGAATGTGTCTTGGGTCTGTTATTGTGTGTGTGTGTGTGTGCTTGTGTGTGTTTGTGCTTGTTTGTGTGTGTGTCAGAAGAGTGAGAGATACACCGACAAAGATAGAGAGAGCAAGCGCGAGGGAAAAGCCCTCGAAACACAGAAGGTGTTTCAAGAGCTGGGGGCAGCTAATTCCACAGTGTGTTGCCAAGGGTGAAAGACTATCTCGCACCGCAAATGGGAAAACCCATTCAATGACATCGCCTGGCACGGCCACTGATGCAGGACACATCAAAGCCGGCCCTCGTGTTCCGACCGAGTGGGGCATTCTGAAGCTAGTTTATGCATAAAGGAAGTGGGAGAGACGAGGGATAGCGGTAATGTGATTAAAAAAGAGAGGGAGAGGGAGAGAGGCAAAGCAACAGCATCGACGCAGCGAGGAAAGAGGGGGAAGAGAGAGGTGTGGGAGCAGGGGATGAACACAAATAATGTGGTGCCGCTACCCAGTTACCTCGTCAACAGACATAGTATTTTGATTATCCGGGAAATCTCGCATCAAACACATAGTTAGCTAACCCTAACAGCACAGGAGTTGACATACGACTCACTTAACACATTCATTCAGCCTGCTTAAATATACATTTCTTCCTCACTATCCATTTTCTGCTGTCCCCACTCGTCTCCTTACCTCCCCTCCCTCCCTCCCCTCTATCTCTGTCTCTCTCTCCGGGGACCCGGCAGCCTCCTCCCCTCTCCTCCCTTTGTCCCGCCCCCTTCGTCAGCAGTCAATCAGGGGGGTTGTGGGAGACGCAAGGGGTCGACGCTGAAGGATCACCTCGTCCCAGGTCTCCCCACGGAGCCATGGTACTCCTCTCCGCGCGCCAGTGGAAAGTGACGCCACGTCTCCGGGGGGAAACACCTATTTTCTGGGTCAGCTATTGCGGGGGGGGGGAACTGCATGTAATGTAAGGAAGCTTGTGTCTCCAATTCTACTCTGGGTAACCTCTGTTTGAGCTCGAGTGGAATTGCGTTGCCTTTCTTCCTCCATTCCTTCATTAATTTAATAACAGAATATTTAATTGAAACCCGCGCTGATGGATGACTGCGTCTTGGCCAGGATGTCCCCGGCTGATTCGTTCCCTGGCATATTAGGGTTCTCTCTCTCACCGTAAATCAGGGACACCCTTGGAAGGCCCCCATCGCTAATATCACCAATCCGTCCCAAATCCCTCACCCTAATCCGTGTTTGAATATAACCACAATTAAAGTAAGGAACGTCGCTCGAGTGCGTGGTTGCCTGGATACGGCCGCGTTTAGCGGTTTGTTTGGGGAGGGCACCCTGCGGCCAGGGGGGGACTATAACTCTGCAGGCTTTTATTCACCTCTTCCTCATCCTCATCATCATCGCCTCTTTTTCCTCTCCGATTGGTCAGGATTCCCTGGTCCACTGGGACCGGCTTCCAGCCAGCCGTCTCCACATCACTGACCTGAACTGATTACAACAAAGAGCCTGTGTTGTTCCCCACTTACGCTATATTTGGGCAATTTACTTGGAAGCAGGGATTCTTTTATGAGGGGGGGGAGAGCGAGACTCACTCGCTGCTCCAGCGGTGCAAAGAGTCAGCCATGGAGAATTTGAAAGAATAAAAACAACAAATAACAACACCACAAAGACAAAAGGCCCAGGGAGGTTGATTCATAGTTCTGGTTTGGTTAGCAACATCTTCGCACGGAGACAGACAGACAGACAGACAGTAAAAGAGGCCCAGTGTGGATGGAGACGGAAGGAAAAACCTCTCCATGGAATTTGCCACTTTTTCATGTGCCAGATAGTTCAACATAGCGAGCAGTTTGTCTAAAGGCCTCTGCGCCTCAATCCATAAAAACATGTTATTCAGCCAGAGATAGAGGGAGCCACTGTGTCCAACCTTCTCACACACACACACACACACACACACACACACACACACACACACACACACACACACACACACACACACACACACACACACACACACACACACACACACACACACACACACACACACACACGGCTGGTTTGTTCAGGTGCCCGTGTGTCAAATACTTCCGCTACATCAACAGAGCAGTTCAGAGTTTATTTTCAAGTCATCACATTTACAACATCATCACCTACCCGGTGTCTCTCCGTGGCAACACGAGACAGGATGATGTCAGTCACTAAGCGACCAAAACGACTGCACACAGACCCCAGTGTCCCCAGAGATTAAATAGTAACAGAATATGCCACTGGCAGTGTCAAATTCAATAGTTACAAAGGCCTCAAGAGCAAGGCACCTGCCAGTGCCATAGGAGGCGACCTACTGGGCGTGTGTGTGTTTGATTCCCAACGTCTTTAATCGTATCCCTGCCACACTGCTGACAGCAAGTTCTTCTCGTCACCCATCGCCTGTACGACCTTTGAACCTTTTCCATACCGCAATTCAAATCTTGTGCTCTAACACCCCCCCACAGACACACACACACACACACACTGGTGTCAGCAACTCCACTCAGGCCACTGAAATGTCCCTTCCGCTGATATGAAACCTAGACTGCAAGCGACATATGAATGCCTTCACGTGGACCGAGCGAATTAAATTGAAGCAAGACCGCGTTGGGAGTGACGAGGCAGCGAGGAATACAGTACAGTGATTACAACCGTGGTGTGCTTCACGTGCTTCTTTCGTTATGTACTCTATTGTGGTTGATTTATTGGTGTTCGCACTGTAAAGATGACATGAGTGTCATGGTTTTTTGGCTGGTTTTTAACAGAGCCATAAAACACATTTGTTGAAAGGGTGATAGACACTTCACATACCAAGACCCATGGGATACAGTTATTTTGACGCATCGTTGAGATGCTTAATTAATAGCACACAAATTCCCTTTCTTTGGCTTGAGTTATGAGATTTACTTTCTCAGAATGGACACCCAATTACTGCTGTGGAATGTGTTAAAATGCGCATACACCCACCCTGTAGCCTCTTCTCTTGGTTTAAACCACATCAATTGATATTGGCTAATATTGTTGATTTGCGATCAGTCAAGCTGGTTGAATCAAGATCAGTGAACCAACATTCCTCATTATTCTGTGTTGTTTTGTTATCATTGATTTGTGATTTCACAGCTAACGCCAAATCACGATCGGCAACTCGATATCGCCGAACATTGTTGATTTCTGATGTCACATTTTATGGCGAATCACAGTCAGTTCACGAATCAGTAGTCCTCACTATTGCCTGTTATTCTCTTAAGACACGGCAGAAATTGTAAGTAGGCGGGGAGGCTGAGGGCTCTGCTGACAAGTTGTGGTGCAGGGAGAGAGTGCCGAGAGAGTTGCTTGGGTTTCTGGTGGTGTTTTCCACCAAACAAGACTAGAATATGCCGATGTTTCCACTCAAGACGGACGGAAAAGGACAGATAAGACATACACCTACTCTCACACACGCAAAATCGAGAGACGTTCTCCATCACTCGCTGACTCGTTTCCACTGGCACACATACTACAATAATGTACACACACACACACACACACACACACACACACACACACACACACACTTACACTTGGACGTACACTTGTGCTGTTCTATGCATGGGTATTATTTTCACATTCACACTCACAGTTTCCAGCGACTGACAGTTGGGCATTTGCTCTCTCGTTAGCTCGTGTTGCTCCCTCGTTCACTCGCACACTCACTCACTTTTCCAGGGTGAACCTATTGGTTTGTTATTGGAATTTCTTAGTGGCGGGGGGGGGGGGGGGATTACTATCTGGATGCTTTGGGAGGGGTGCCCAAAGCATCCAGCCCGTAGTAGAAACCGAAAGACAAACTCAAAACACTAGCGTTTCACTGGGCCGAGATGGAAGCTGCATTGGCTTGTGTAGTTCTAACGCGGTGCACAAGAAGACGCACACACATGTGCTGTCCCGTTTGCTGGGATATGATTTGAACTTTCATGCGTCTGTGTGCAGTTGCATCCTTGATAACCTCCTACCCTCCTACCACGCTCGCCCCCTGTGAGCAAGTGCACGTCCTGTTCCGGATGCTAAGTTACACTACGTCCCGGCACCCTGCTGTGACTAACGAGGAGCCAGGGAGTCGGAGAGCCTCATTGTGCCATTAAAGCTATTTCAGGCTCACTTCGACAGGCCGGCAAACACCCAGCTTCTCATGTTTCTCTTTGTGTTCCTGGCTAGCAGGCGTCCGCCGAGGTGAGGCAACGCCGCAGCCAGGGGGTTCGACATAAATCGGCGTCAAACTCTCCCCCCCCCCTTGTTTTTTTTTTGTTTCATTCGTCTGGCTTTGCCTTTCCGGAGCGATCGAGCGGGAGTACTTGGGGTGAAGACGAAAGGGAGGATGGGATGACGGCTTGGCGATGACAGCTGCTGCTGAAAAAGGAGATGAAGCGAAACCGTGGGGCTGCGAGGCGTGAAGCGGTGCCGAGTGGAATACCTGAGAGAGGAGAAGACGCAGGGATGGGCCAGACGACGCTGCGCTATGTGCTAGGTTTGCCCATCGGTTACATTGGGGAAAACACTATGCTAGCGCTACTTGACTAGCACAGGTTACATGGTGGAATGCTATGCGGGAGACGGAATGGAGATCAAACGCACTGCCCATGTTGTGCTATACAAGCAACTCTTTATCCTGGGTCCGAATGGTCCGTGTCCAACGAGGGAGGAAAGAGATAAAGATATACAACTCAAGACGACTCAAACAACAGATTTGGTTTCGTTCCCCTCTGTTGACCTGAATATACTTTCTAAAAATACAAATTTTTTAAAGCTAAATAAAAGGTCAATTGTTAGGTCGTCAAGGAAACGGCTGCCATGGCTGGTGCCCCCCGATGACCCCCGAGCCTTGTGACCTCTGTGACCCCAGTCTTGGCATCTCTCAACGCTTCCCAATGTCTTTCGTTCGTAGCGCCGCAGGCCTTATTTCACAGGAAACCTAGAACGTGCGTCTCATAAAATAACGAGCTGTTCGTCGATTGACAGGTTAAATCTTCAGAATGTCTATCGTCAGGAAACTATAAAAAAATGAGCCAAACCAAACCAATATCTGCTTACCAGTCAAAATAAATACATTGCATTGATGAGAAAGACGTGCTCTGAACACAAGTCACTGCATTCCAGGTAAAGTCTGGGCTTTGCCCCCTTTGAAAAAGCAATAATGTTTATGTACATGATTGACACTTTGAGTTAGTTAGTTGTCCCTCATATGAACTGATATGGTAACAAAGGATTCAAGCCTTAACGCCTCTTGGCTCTTTCTTCGCCCAGCTATGCGATTTTCACTTTTCTTTTCCGATTCTCTCTCTCTCTCTCCCTCTCTCTCGCCCTCCCTCTCTCTCTCTCTCTCCCTCTCTCTCGCCCTCCCTCCCTCTCTCTCTCTCTCTCTCTGGAATACACTCAAACACTCCATCTCTTTGTCACTCCTCTTTTTCCCTTTCCATTTGTTCTTTGTTTCTTGAGCAGCAACGGACCTGGTTTGCTTCTCGTCTACTTGCCTCTGCATTACAGATACCTTGGGCATGTGTGTGTGTGTGTGTGTGTGTGTGTGCGCGCGTGTCTGCTGAGTGTGTGTGCATGTGTCTATGTGAGATAATGGTGAATTTGAAAGCCTCAGGGTGCTGCCTGGCCTTCGGAGGTTGGAAAATAGGCCCCCGCTTCTGGAAAATGTTTGGTATCCCTTTAAGAGAGAGAGAGAGAGAGAGAGAGAGAGAGAGAGAGAGAGAGAGAGAGAGAGAGAGAGAGAGAGAGAGAGAGAGAGAGAGAGAGAGAGAGAGAGAGAGAGAGAGAGAGAGAGAGAGTCTAGAAAGAAGGTAGAAGAAATCTGCACTTTAATTTAATGCTACATTCTATGTGTGATGCATAATGCAGTGTTGCGACGTTATACCACTTTTTGTTTCGAAAGAGAATCACGTAGTATGGTGTGTGTGAGGCAATGCAGTATTCTGTTTGAGAGTGTGTGTGGAGACAGCAGAGAGTGTGTCTGTCAGATTCATGACGTACGGGGGGCCGGTGGGGGGGCGCAAGGTCTGAGCCTGAGGCTAATGCTCAACTTCCTGTAAAACACTTGACACACACGCGCACACACACTCGTTACACGCATACACATGTTACGAAATCCAAACACGCACTCACTCACACATTCACACACTCATTCACACGCAAACACACACACACACACACACACACACTGCATCCAAACACACACACACACACACACGAACACACACATTACACAAATACAAATGTTACGAAATACAAATGCATGCTCTCACACACTCTTAGAAAGTCATTCACAAACACACACACTTGAATCCACAGACACACACAAACACACACATTACACAAGCACACAGATTACCCAAACACAAACTGAAATACTAACACACACATGCTCACATGCTCTCACATACACACACACAGAACCACACGCAGACATAAACTCGGACACTTAGTCATGTTGAGTCTGTGCTGTCAATCACCGTGCTGTTTTCAGCCGTGCCTTGGGACTTTCTTTGAATTGAAAGCTGTGTAAACTACTAAAAGCTGTGTTGCATGCCTATGTGTTTGCGTGTGTGTGTGTTTCTGCAGTCAGCTGGTCCCCAGAGACACACTGAGTGACATCAAATTACACCTAGAGGGAAGCTGGTCCAATGGAATCAAAATGTTCAACTGTATCACCAGAACACCAGAATCAATACAAATCCACACTTACACGTCAACACGAATTGCATTGCGTGTATGGATTATCCATCACACATTGAGTGTGTCCTCGCTCGATTGCGATTGGCGGCCTTCAATGAGATGAAGGGCCAGGTTTTTTTGATTTCTCTGGCAATAATGAATAGTGTTTACCTCTTTTTTTTTTTGCCATAAAACTGCCAACTTTTTCCCTGGCTCACTCTCTCCTCCCTATTGGAGCACCTCTTGGAAATGAAAGAGGGTTCCCTGCTGGAAAGCCTTGCCACGACCTGGAACGACTCCTGGAGCCATTTAGGCAGTCAGACAGACCGGGGTGCCAGGGTGGGGTGGTGGGTTTAGGGCTGTGTTGGGGTGCGATGAGATGGGGGGGAGGTGTGGTGGTCAGTAGGGTCTAAGAGAGGAGATGAAAGGAAGTGGCAGTTGGCAGACAGGAAACAGAGGACCCTCTCTTATCTGGAGGAGTGTGCGGAGGCATGTGTGTGTGTGTGTGTGTGTGTGTGTGTGTGTGTGTGTGTGTGTGTGTGTGTGTGTGTGTGTGTGTGTGGGGGGGAGGGTTGTATTTATCAAGGCTGGTGCCTTGAGGGCCACGTCAAAGTCGGCTACCTTGCTTTGTCTTGTCCTGTATGCCCCCCCCCCCCCGTTGCTGGGGCCCATGCTGACGAGATGACACTATCTAACGGATATGGTCTCTGGACAAGGACTGGGGACGAGTGAAGGCTGATAATGATGGTGATGATCATGATGATGATGATGATGATCATGATGATGATGATCATGATGGTGATGATGATGGGTTGGGGGTCATCAGTCTGAGTGAGTGCATTGACATTTCTCATATAGTGTTTGCTGAGGATATTCTTCTTCTTACAATAAATTGAATATTAAGTGTATATATGAAATAAAGCAATTTATATATTTTGATACAATCTATTATTAGGTGTTTGTGACGGTCTCTGCATATGGGCGATAGGTATGTGTGTTGTTTATGTTTGCGTCATTTTGATATAAAGGAGGGAGTGCTTCAAACATTGTGTTATCTGCTTGTGATTCAATGTGAGAAGGGGACCATATGTATTGGTGCCTCATATTGTTCTCTTGACATATGAACAAACCAGATCTCACTGAAAGGTAATGTTTTCCTGCTCACATGTGGGTGTGTGTGTGTGTACATGTCCGTGTGTGCGTCCGTGTGTGCGTCCGTGTGTGTATGTGTGTGTGTGTGTGTGTGTGTGTGTGTGTGTGTGTGTGTGTGTGTGTGTGTGTGTGTGTGTGTGTGTGTGTGTGTGTGTGTGTGTGTGTGTGTGTGTGTGTGTGTGTGTGTGTACACACACATTTGTGACAGAGGAATGCATGTATGAGAATACAAAAGAGGCCATGGTCCTAATTAAGAATTATGGAAACATCTCACAGCGCATGGAAAGGGAAAAATGAGTGACTTGCTCATCCAGATTACACCACACATACACACACACACACCGACACCCACCGACACACAAACTAACTCCTGGAATAGAAAATCCCCTGTGTAGTATGCCAGCAAATTACTCAAATGTCTCTTTTGTCCCAGATTCCCGCTGGTAGCACCCTACTAACTGACAGGTAGAAATATCCCTGGTCTTTCTCTCTCCCTCTCTCTCGCTCTCTCTGACGTAGCTTTATATTCCTTTCCCACATTTTCCTTTCTTTTCTTCCTGCCCTGTATTCTCCATTTAAAGGTGATGTCCCTCTCACTACATTCACACACACAAACACACATCTCAGGGGGCTTTCCCTCTCTTGCTTTCCCTCCCCATGGATAATGAGGGAAAGTTAATAATAAGAAGCCGTGCATCGTAATAAACGTGACCTAACTCTAATTCAGCTCTGCAACTTAGCCAACATTAAAACAAGGATCATGTTCACAAGTTCATAAGCAATATTTACTCCACAGCTGATTCTGAAGGAACACAGAGCTGTTCACTTGCCTGCACGGGCAGGTTGTACATTTTGAACCGTATATTATAAAATCACCGCATATTTCCATCATATAAAACCCCTCTGACACACGGCTTCCCGCCATGTTTGGTCACGTTTCAACCCATCCAAACAGAATCCAAGGGGGTCCCGTGACATTCCACTCTGTCCCACACTCCTTACTTGTTCTACAAGGAATAGGGTCAGGGTTTTCTAAACCAAGTATGACACGGTTCCTCAATGACGTTTCACAGTCTTCAAGTGTACTCACATCATGTTGAGAGTCAACGGAAATGTCAGCCATAGTAACAACAACTGCGTTCGGGGGGACACAGACGTTGTTGGGAGGACGGAGTGTGAGTGTGTGTGTGTGATGATTTAGTTTTGCCTTGTTATATAATTGTGTTTGCGTCTATGTGTATGTGTGTTTATGTGTATGCAAGTGCATATCTGCGTGCTTATGTGTGTGTGTGTGTGTGTGTGATTACAAGCACGTGAGTTTGTGTGTGTGTGCCTGCTTATGTGTGTGTGTGTGTGTGTGTGTGTGTGTGTGTGTGTGTGTGTGTGTGTGTGTGTGTGTGTGTGTGTGTGTGTGTGTGTGTGTGTGTGTGTGTGTGCGCTCTCGCTTTTTAAAAGTCATTCATGCACCGCCTCCCACGTAGCTCCTAGTGTCCGCTGGACAGGTGAGTGATGGCGACCAACTCTGGAGGTTATCTCGGCCCACACTGGCTGAGGGAAGACAGCCGCTCAACCTGTCTCTAGATCCCCACCGCTAAGAGATAGAGAGCCCCCGCCGTGTCTTTAATCAATCCCCCCCTGCCCCCTGCTGACACGGACACACACACACACACAAAGACACACACAAACACGCACACACACAACTCCACTGTAAAAAGTATTCTAGCTACTGCTGTGGGCCGAGACGAGAGGAGATCCACATATCAATACAACTGAGGCAGGTAGAGAGTGGAGGCAGGGAGACATTCAGTGTCAAGAGACATAAACACAGGCATCACAGTCACGCAGACATTGTGGCAGACTGTCAGCCAACCGACAGACGGACACTAGGAGTGTCTGAAAGTGAAAACGTAGAGACTGGAACTAGAGTAGATTTACATCCCATTTAGTAATATAGCAAAGCAGTATATATATATATGTATACATATAAATGTAGACTGACTGCCTAACAGACATGCAAACAGACAGATAGAGAGACTGTCAGACTGCCATAAAGACTGCCAGACAGACGTTCAGACTGCCATATAGACAGACAGACAAAGAGACTGTCAGACTGCCATAGAGACGGACAGACAGAGACAGACAGACAGAGAGACTGTCAGATTGCCAGACAGACAAACAGACAGAGAGACTGTCAGATTGCTACAGACAGACAGAGAGACAGATAGAGAGAATATAAGACTGCCACACAGACAGACAGACAGACAGACAGACAGACAGACAGACAGACAGACAGACAGACAGACAGACAGACAGACAGACAGACAGACAGAGAGACAGAGAGACTGTCAGATTGCTACACAGACAGACAGACAGACAGACAGACAGACAGACAGACAGACAGACAGACAGACAGACAGACAGACAGACAGACAGACAGACAAACAGACAGACAGACAGACTGTCAGATTGCTACACAGACAGCTAGACAGAGAGAGACAGACAGAGAGACCGACAGACAGACAGTCAGACTGCCACACAGACAGATGCAGACGGTTGGACAGCCGCCCAGTCTCTGGCTGGTGGAAAATGTGTGGCTTAATGAAGCCCAGAGAGACCAGACACAGGAGCAAAAGGTTGACAGTAATTACACATGGCAATCATCTATTACACACTCTCTCTATCTGTCTCTCCACTTTATAGACACCCATGCTTTCTTGTTCTAACTCTGTTATGCCATCTGACTTTCTAATGAACATAAAGCTAGCAGTCACACGTGCCGTGCATGGTCCTCTCTAGAATGGATTATTACAAACGTACACAAACAGTCGCAAACTCACACATACACTCACACACACGCGTGTGGAGGTTAGTAGAGGCTATTGTCGGTAGACACATAAGACACATAAGCCTTCGAGGAACGTTTCTTTGTGTTTGGAAAATGGAGAGAGATGCCATAGAAACAGTGTTTGTTTTGCTGTTCCATTTCCCCCTCGGCCTAACCGCCAGACGAAGAACGCGATCACGATAGGGCTGGAGTGATCAATGACACACACACACACACCCCTACACACACACACACACAGCACCACATGAAGCTGTCTGTGTCTTCTTAGTCTTCTCCTTGATCTGGCGAGCCGAGCGCATTTATCAGGTGTTGGGGAGATGGTAGATTCCTGCTCCCGTGCCTAGCGCCGGGCTCATCTGTCTTCCACGCTCCCTGTCTGGGGCCGCACCGAGAACCCCCGCTCTGCACATAGCGTTGTGGTTACACACGCCGCGGTCTCATCAGTGCAGCATCGCAATGCTTACACACACAAGCATACGCGCACGCACTCACACACACATACATTTAATAAACAAAGACACATGCACAAATACAAACACATAAACAGAGTGATTAACAGTGTCAAATAACATGACGAATGAAATAACATTTAAGACTTAGAAGCCAGTTATCGTTCCCGTTTATAAATCACCAAACAAAACTTCTCGTGAACTCCCTCCCAATCCAAGCCCAGCCCCTCTCTCCTAAACAACAAAGAAAGTAAGTATTATTGTAGTCTTAAGATGACTTGGACGTAGCCAAATGCATTCTTATCAGCACTTTGGTGGACGGGCCAAGCCGTAAACCTTGCCAAAGGGCAAAGCTTTCAGTGCTAAGCTGCCGGCTACGGTCCAAGGCTATTAGCATCGTGCTGCACTTTTAGCTAGTAGCGATGCACCTCAGAGGAGTTTAGCTTATTGCCTGAACAGCTACGTAGCGAGATAAGCTAGGCTACGGCGGTAAAATAAACAGTGAGCAAGCCCATTATGGAAACATACTGCGTTGTTGTTGTCGGTTTTCTTCACTCGGGACTCTGAAGTTATTTAAAGTTCCTTGGTCCAATATAACTATCTGGTTTCCTAGCTGCTTCGGTCAGCCACGTCAGGTTACAGTCTCCGAGCCTAACCACATCTTTTAAAATTCATCACTCGGTCCAAGTCTAATCTGTTCTGTATATTCTTTGGCCCGACCTGTGTTTTCCCTTGCTTTAGGCATTCTGGAACACATACCACACTGCTAATGAATTAGCTGCACACACCCCACAGGTAGGGAGCTACACACAGACTCTGACTCAGCCAAAGTGTATAGGTACTAAAGGTGTCCGTGTTTACACAGGGCACCCAACTAACTGCCCTGCTTGCATAGCTGGCCAGGTGTGTGTGTGTGTGTGTGTGTGTGTGTGTGTGTGTGTGTGTGTGTGTGTGTGTGTGTGTGTGTGTGTGTGTGTGTGTGTGTGTGTGTGTGTGTGTCGTTCGTGAGTGAGTGCCTGCATACATTAAGGTGTGTGTGTGTGCTTGTGTAAACACATACAAACCATACATTAACTACCAGTTTGACCTCCCGTGACCCCTTGTAACCTGCCTCTCTTAATCCTGTTATTCCAAGTATCAATGGTTTCAAGAACAGAAGGGATAGACGCTAGAAAAGCCAAAAAGTACTAAACTATAAGAGCGACATAGACAACTCCCAAAACATAAGTATCAGCAAACACCCAGTTAGATGTAGATCTGATCATAGTGGCAACTAGAGCCGGCGATCAGAAGAGAACCTAAGGTAACCTGAGGTAATTCCTACTCTTGTTCACAATTTTATCAATGTTATGTGATGTAAGGATCTCTGTCCTCGTCTGCCGTGCCTGCCTCTGTATGAGACACCTTTGAGACAGCTCTCGGCTCATTCCTCAACAATCAGAGCATCTCTTCCCCGATCGGATTCGGGTGAGCAGAGAAAGAGGGGGCGCTTAGTGGATTGTTTAGTTTCTTGCTCTCTTCTACTCTCTCTGTACAACTCTCAAACCATACCTACAACCGCTTTAATACATGAGAGCATGAGTCGGCTAAGGTTGGAACTGCAGATCCACATAGTGACCAAGTATCCAGGTTTTACCCTTTGGACAATACGCTACTATGGAAAGCACTGCGCACGGGATGCCTGCTCGTATACATTCACCGTTTTCATCCTCTGCTATGCACTCTGGGCGTTGCAACACGCAAATGAAAGGCGGCCAACCAACTCGCACACATGATCCTCCTGTCTACGCGCGAGAGTGCCATTGAGCACATCAACAAAAAAAAGCCTTGAAAAATCGCAAGGCGGCCGCAAATACCTCCAGTCAGGAGTTTGACGGAGGGAAGCTGTGGTTTGGATACTCGGCGATGAGAAATGTGTCACGGGCGGCGGCCAAGGTGCACCCGGCCCGCTGACAGCCGCTCGCTGTATTAGTGGCCTGGGATACGGCTCTATTCACTGCAAACAAGTCATCCCACTGGTCCGCACAGCGGGCCATGACGTGCACATGTGTGTGGCTAGGCTCACGGCGGCCAAAACACATGGCGGGGTAAACAGTGCGGAGGTTATGAGCTGTTGTCAACCAACGCGGTGCTGTTACTCATCACCGCATACCGACGCCGTGGCCAAGAGTCGAGTCAACACACAAGCGGTAACTAAAACAACTGATTATCTCAATTTATGCGTGTGTGTGTGTGTGTGTGTGTGTGCGTGCGTGTGTCTGTGTGCGTGCGTGCGTGTGTGTCTGTGTGTGTTTGTGATTGCATCTTGTGTTGACTATTACTTTACATTCTTTTGTACCTTTTTAACTATTGAACTAGAACGCCTCTCCAACAATGAGCATGCACGTGGCCTCTCTCTATCTGCTGCTGTGTAATCTAGAGGAGAGAGCAGCAGTCACAGTCCATCATTAACCTTCACACACACACACGCACACACACACACACACACACACACACACACCCACGCACATATATACAATTACAAAAGACACAAACCGCAAAAGCACATTGCAGCCCTAACACACCCACACTTATACCCACCGGCACACAAACATACACACACACATACCTATAAATACACATTACCATTTATACAGGCTAGCATCTATTCATGGCAGTATCGTGTTAGGATCAGGGTCTTCCACTCCCAAAGGATCGATCACCAATGTCCTGTGGGGACCTTGCCTATACTCCACCTGCTCCTAAAATGGCATGTACTTGTATTCCCTCTACATCCCTTTGGATAAAAGCATCAGTCAAAAGATCAAATAGTAAAACACTAACTTACTGAAAGAGTCAACACACAATCGCACACGCACAAGTCCAAATGAGACTACAAACAGACCCAACGTCCCACGTGATGGGTGCACAAGCACAGCAACACAAGACCTGCCAATTGTAGACGGACTCATGCCGGCCCCCACTATGACGGCCTCCAAACGCACACACGTACACACAAGCGCACACACACACGCACACTTCACAGCCTGACTGCGCCCCAGGCCACCATGACCCCCCCCCCACCACGATGACCGGCGCAGAGCTCCAGAGACTCACCGCCGCCCGCTGGAAGGCCCCCTTGGTGTAGGTACCGCCGCCGCGGTAGCTGATGCCCGGGATCTCGCGGTTGAACAGCGAGCACTTGTGCATGTGGGGCGCCGGCGCCGAGATGTGGTCCACGCGCGTCACCACGTGGCTCTTGGACGAGAAGGTGACGATGGCCACGCGCGTGTGCTCGGGCGCCACGGGGAAGTCGGCCAGCGTCTTGCGCACGAAGCGCAGCTCGCTGCGGAAGTTGCCGGCGCCCACGCTCGACGACTCGTCCACCAGGAACACGGCGTCCAGCCGGGCGCTCTTCTCTCGCAGCTCCCGCAGGTTCCTCTTGAACGCCAGGCCCAGCCGCTCGACCTTGCTCTCGGCGCTCGCCGACAGGTTGCCCGGCCGCGCCGCCGCCTCGGACACGGACGCCGCGGACGCCGCCGCTCTGGTGGACGAGGAGGATGAGGAGGAGGAGGAGGAGGAGGAGGCGGCGGAGGAGGAGGCGGATGGGCGTCTGGTCCGGACCGGCTGGGGCCGGGGGGGTAGCGCGGGGCCGGGGAGGGGCTGCGGCTGCTGGAGGCTCCAGGCGTCCAGGCAGAACAGGAGGAGCAGGACGCCGCAGGTCTGCGGGGAAGGCATGGCGTCGGAGGAGGGAAAAAGAGCACGCACAGCAGCCACGGGGGGGAGAGGGGGGGGGGGGGGAGAGTTTGTTGCGGGACGCGGTTCAATAAATTACGGTTTCGCGAACGGTTTGTGAGTTCTCTCTCTCGGCGCGGCGAGGGAATAGGTGCTAGACTTCCGTCGGAGACCGGGCGCGTAGCAGTAGGCGATCCGCAAGAAAGTTCCTCAAAAGCATTGTGGGGTGGTGGTGGTGGTGGGGGGTTGGAAGAGGGGGTGCAGGAGGTTGCAGGTGGTGAGGGGGGGGGGGGGGGGGGGGGGGGGGGGGGGGGGGGGGGGGGGGGGGGGCGGATAGATAGGGGTTTCCTTAATCCCTTATCCAAACGTGTTGTTGTCCTTCTGCCGAGTCTCCCTCACCCCTATCTCGCTCTCTCTCCCTCTCTGTTCCTCTTGGTCTCTCCCTCGCTGCTGGAGGAAGTGCTGGTGTTGTGGGGGGGGGGGGGGGGGGGGGGGGGGAGGAGGGGGTGGAGGGGTCTCCCCAGGGTGTCTCCTCTCCTTCTTCTCCAGTCCAACAGCTCGGGCTCCCGTCTGCACACCTCTCTTACAAAGTCAAAAATGAACACTGTTTCCAAGTGTGTGTGTGTGTGTGTGTGTGTGTGGCCGGCCTATCTTTCGCAGTTTTCTTTCCCTGTATGACTATTTCTGGCGGACTGTCAGTCTGTCTGTCAGTCACGCCGTTCGGTCCATGGATGTGTGGGTGTATGTGTCTGTGTGTGTGTGTGCGTGTGTGTTCCACGGGGCTAAGACTGAAACCTGAGGCTCTTCTCTGCTTTTCCCTTGGTGTCCTCTCTCTCTTTCTCTCTCTCTCTCTGTCTGTCCCTACCTCTCTCTCTCTCTCTCTCTCTCTCTCTTGCTGTCCGTCTTCCCAGCTGTCTGCACTTGAGGCTCCTGCGCTGGTGGTGTGTGTGACCCAACTGCCTGCCTGCTCCTCCCACCAACGGCCCCAGCTCAGAATGCCTTCTCCCTCCTCCTCCTCCTCCTCCTCCTCCTCCTCCTCTTCCTCCTCTCCGGACCGCTTAAAAAGAGGGGGGAGGAGAAAGTTCCCGGTGAGAGAGAGAAAGAGAGAGAGTATGTGTCTGTGTGTGTGTGTGTGTGTGTGTGTGTGTGTGTGTGTGTGTGTGTGTGTGTGTGTGTGTGTGTGTGTGTGTGTGTGTGTGTGTGTGTGTGTGTGTAAAGGAGGGAGAGATAAAGGATGGGGGGAGGGGGCTCTCCTCCCACCTTCTTGCTCTCCCTTTCACAGAAACAGTGTCACTTTCTCAACCTTTATTTCATCTCTACCTCTCGCCATCTCCGTCTGGGTTTACCTTACACTCACTTCTCCTTGACCCCCTAACCATCTCTCTCTCTCTCTCTCTCTCTCTCTCTCTCTCTCTCTCTCTCTCTCTCTCTCTCTCTCTCTCTCTCTCTCTCTCTCTCTCTCTCTCTCTCTCTCTCTCTCTCTCTCTCTCTCTCTCTCTCTCTCTCTCTCTCTCTCTCTCTCTCTCGAAGATCCTGTCCGCCTGTCAACGTGCCCAAGGAAAACATCAGCACAGTGCACGTTGATCACAGCCACATGTCCCTGTGTCCGCCACACACACACACAATATAGAGAACAAGATATGGCAGAGAGAGGCTTCTGACATAGAGAGAGAGAGAGAGGCTTCTGACAGAGAGAGAGAGAGAGAGAAAGGCTTCTGACACAGAGAG
>NC_044064.1:7695166-7702666 GCF_902167405.1 Gadus morhua
CCGCCTTGTCTCCGAGTGGGACATGTGAACTTGTGTTTCTCAGCCCCCTTCTCACCTCCCCCCCCCCCCCCCTCCACGCACTCCCCAACACTAGCACCAAGAATCATACTGGGCCTTCCGGGAAATACAATGGACGACAGACTTTCATTCGCTAAATCTGCTCCTCGTTTGAAGCTGTTGATCGTACGCGGCGACGTCAACATCCTGTCAACAACGGCCCCCATCTGAAAGAGAAAAGAAAACACCGGCAGTGTGTAAACAGTCCACATTCAACCGCTTAAGGATTTTTCATCCATGCACATATGTGTGTTTGTTGTGTGTGCATGTGTGTGTGTAGTGTGTAGTGTGTAGTGTGTGTGTGTGCGTGTGTGTTTGTGTTTGTGTGTGTGTGTGTGAGTGTCGGTGTGCATTTCTCTGCTTATTCACCGTTTACTCCAATTAAAGATGTTCATTAATTTAATATACATTTGTATGTGTTTCTCTGTGTGTGTGTGTGTGTGTGTGTGTGTGTGTGTGTGTGTGTGTGTGTGTGTGTGTGTGTGTGTGTGTGTGTGTGTGTGTGTGTGTGTGTGTGTGTTTGTTTCGTGTATGTGTGTGTAAGCGCCTGGGTGCGTGAGGGCTTATTTAGTTCCATGTTGTGCTGTTCATTCAAGGCATTACCTGCATCAGTTTTAGCCCATGGCCTGTGGCTGCTGGTTGTTTCTCGCTGTGCATTACGTCTATATAAATGAATGTTCCGACGGGGCCAGCTTACTTCCTCAGGTCAATAACAGACACAGAGGGAGAGATAGTCTCATGCGGTGTTAAGTAACACCTCTGCGTATTCCCTCTGGTTTCCAGGCATGGGTCAGCCACACACACATTCACACACACACTCGCACTCACACACACACACGCCGGCCCACTCACACACACACACACACACACAGTCCCTTCTCTTGAGTCCACAAAAAGAGTATGTTGTAGGGCTTATGGGGGATTTAAATAGTTATGGTTACATAACCAAACATACCTGTATTAGGATAGTGGAGCCAGAGACGATTCAGAAATAGTTGCCTATGTTGCACATTTCGGTATCCATCTTGCTTTGATTTGGATTCGACCAACTACGTTGATTTCTGTGGGAATGAACCGATGTTGATGAGGTTTGTCTTGATTACGAATATGCACATGTTTCTCTGTGTCTCTTACAGATAAAACCTATTCAAACAGGGAGGGGGTGGGGGGGGGATACTATGTTCAAACATGGGGGACACACTGAAGACAACAAACTACAGGCTAGCGCAAACATCCTGGAGAATTGTCGCTCATCGAAACTCATCGTAATCTTTATGATAAACGGACGTCTTTACAAGACAGTGAATAAGCTGTGACACCCTTGCAGATGATTGGCAGCTGTTAGCTAAGTCAGTTATAAGGGTTTGAGCTCCGAAAAATGACATCAAGGTCCTGAATGACAGCTCATTACGGAAACAGCTTTTTCATGATTCTGGCCTCATAAAATATGTTGGCAAAAATGTTCTGTGCTCAACCAAAAAATGCCTGGAAATACACAAGGGTTCTTTAGCAACAGTTTGGCTTTTGGATAAGCATGTTGGTTAATAAGCCTGTTTTTAATAAAGCTGGTTTATTGTTATTTAAACTAATCACAATGTGGATTGGATGGGTTTTATGGCCGTGTCATTTAAATGTATAGTTAGAGCCTGTACATGCTTGTGCGACTGAAGTATGAAATCAACACAACCAGGGCTCTGCAACACACACTGAGCTCTGCAACACAACCAAAGATCTGCAACACAACTGGGGCTCTGCAACACAACCAGAGATCTGCAACATCAACGCAAACGTAGCGTTGAATGCATAACATGTTGTCGGAGCGATGTCGGGTAGCCTACATGTTGATCATAAGGGACACATCCCTCTATTATTCTTGCCTCTTCTTTCATTCTCTCCTTCATTGACTGCTTTCCTATGGTGTGCGGCTAGCCCGCCGACCATTAGCGCCGTGTTTGCATGTTATTGTTCTGGTTTTCCAGCCACTGGGCAGCAAACAACCTGCACCTGCAGTTACTCATTAACCCGCCTTATCTGAAAAATCTCCATGCCTTTCACTGCCCACTCTGTCACCTGTACGTGTGTGTGTGTGCGTGTGTGTGTGTGTTTGGATGTGTGTAAGTGTGTGTATATATGTGCATGTAATTGTGTCTTTTCACAAAGCGCACGTATCCATCTGCTTCCTCCATGCGTATGCGTGTGGCACGCGCGTGCGTGTGTGTGTGTGCGTGTGTGCTCGTGTATGCCAAATGTGTTCTATGCACGTACGTGACGTACCCCCACATCAGATTTATGACTTTGATGTGTGTGAAGTATGAATGCTTGATATAACCCCCCCCCCACACACACACACACACACACACACACACACACACACACACACACACACACACACACACACACACACACACACACACACACACACACACACAACCACACACACAGCAATGTGCACATGGGGATATTTTCATGTAAGAATTCCAAAGTGCACACAAGGATGCCCGCTGTGAATGTGCACAGCGTTGCACAAACGCTGTGCACGTGGGCGATTAATCCAGATTTACAGCCGATAGCCCTCCGTCTTTTCGTACATTGGACAATCGGAGTGTGGGTGGGGGGTGGGTGTGGGGTGGGGGGTGGGGGGTGGGGTGGGTTGGACGGTCATGTTTTACCGCACTGATAAAGCCTGAAGGAAACGGTCGACTCAGGGCCAGCCGCTGAGCTATCTGATGGTACCTGGCGCTCTGAAATACACTGAATTGCACCTGTATCCTTTATCTGGGAAGCTGTTGCCCAACCATATGTTACGATCTCTTTCAAAGAGCCCGACTGGAGAGTATACAAGGTTGTGTGTGTGTGTGTGTGTGTGTGTGTGTGTGTGTGTGTGTGTGTGTGTGTGTGTGTGTGTGTGTGTGTGTGTGTGTGTGTGTGTGTGTGTCTGAGTTTTAGTGTTTGTGTGTGTGTGTGTGTGTGTGGGCTTGAATGTGTGTGCGTGTGTGTGTGTGTGTGTGTGTGTGTGTGTGTGTGTGTGTGTGTGTGTGTGTGTGTGTGTGTGTGTGTGTGTGTGTGTGTATGCTTCCATGAGTGTGTTAGATAATGCATATTCACCTTGTCGAGCCCATACTAATTAATGATATCATTTACGCTTCTAACAGCTGATTCATAATTTCAATGATGCATTAAATGTTAATTTCATTGATCTCATTTTTTCATATTTAGTTATTTGTCGCTAGGAAAAATCGAAACACACAATCCACAACTGGACAGAGAACAACAAAAACATTGTGCTGAACATAACCAAGCTAATAGGCAAAGATTATTTTCTTCAATTGATCAAAAGTTAATCTCTGTTGATTGTCTTGAATTTTTAATCAAAGCCTTCTGCTGTGGTTCGCCTCAAAAGCTAATCAGGGAGACAATAGCAGATAAAGGCCTATTTATACTGTAGTCAAAGACTGTTAGTGGTTGCTCTAAAACGTTCTCCACTTGAGGTTTTCATCAGGATTTGTAGGGAAAATACAATCAATTTAATTACAGAAACAAAGGGATGGGATGTGTCCCGAGTAACGGTGATAGTTGTTCTGTTAATGGGGACATGTTTTGTTTCATCACTGGAAGCCAACTGAATCCATCAAATCAATGAAACATCTATCAATCCTGATGAAGGACCAACTTCCCCCATTTGTGAAGGGACATTTGTTAAGCACCCTAACGATGATTGAACAATTCATGTTCAATAGTGTAAACACAGTGATAGGAAGTGGAATTTAACAGAATGTGGTGCCCAATCAATTTGCCGTATGACAACAGATGTCAAAGGTCATATCTTCTGTACTGATTCGTCCAAAATAGTTGGTGTTCATTTGGCATGAATGTTCTGATATCGAAAAAAAAAAAAGAAGGAAAAGCACGTCGGTCAATAAGCCTGTTTTCATCGAATGTAGGTCTTTCTTTAGATCCATGCCCATTCATTGTTTGTTTGTTTGTTTGTTTGTTTGTTTAATTCCTTCTTTTTCCCTGACAACCATTCACCCCGCATCACCACCGATACTGTTGTATCCGACTGAGAAGGCACGGCTACGTTGTTGACTACCACCGGGTTAACCAAAACTGTAGTAGGAGCCTTTAAACCCTAACCAATGAGGAGGGTCAAGAAAAAGGAACACACAGACACATGGCAGTTAGAGAAAATGGAATTTGAAAATATTAACTTTCCCATTACACTCGCATCATGTAGTGCTTTTAAACTCACGCAACATGTGTGGTGTTTGAAAAGGCGAGAGCTCGATGTCAAAGAGCGGAAATCCCCAAGTGGGCCCGTTCTATGAATTAAAAATGTCTTCCACTGTGTGGGATACCGTGAACACCCTGTCAATAAGGGCACACTTATAGCCCAACGACCAATGTATGCATGTCCATCGAACGGTGCATTAACCTCACCAAAGAGCACTCTCTTCCTTCTGCCCTGCTGAGTTCCTGGCATTTATGTGTCTTGCTAATGGCTGCCTAGCTTGAGCTTTACTCAACCAATATTTCCTATTTCACCTGGCGGATAACATTCACATTCAAATAAGGCTGTAAAGTCATCTCAAGTGTCAACGTATGATAATTGCGAAGAATTGATGAATATAACGTGGTGAAATTCTTGACCGTAGGTTGGGGATACTTCATCATTCTGTCCTCTCAGCAGACCACAGATTATCATAGCTGTGGTTGCATAACTACAGGTTCACTAGTGGTTCAATGTGGGAAACCAACTAAAGTGAACTTGTTTGTGCATGACCCAGAAGTATAATATAATCATGTAACAGTATAATAAAAAAATAAAAAATATAAAAAATATATAAAAATATATATTAAAAAAATAAAAACACACAGTAAGGTTGGACGTTTAGCACCACCGACATCGCTACAAAGGACTTGAAAAATGCCCTTCCAGGACCTGCAATGTGACCTGCTCTATACAAAGAGGATTCCCTTGTTTTAAATGAGAGGAATTCCTCGTCGCCATAAATGACCGATTCTAATGAGATGACACAATAGTGTCAGAAGTGGTGACACATTAATACATTATATTTGGTCGTTGGCAGAAACATATTCAAGATTCAAGTATTTATTTGTCACATGCTTAATTTGAGAAACAAATAGCAGTGAAATGGGGATTGTGACTGCAACTCCCAGCTGTGCAAAGTTTAATAATAACACACTAGTATAGTGTGTTATATAATATAGTAGTGTTACTGCCATCGGTCAGACACTGATCTCCCTACTCAGCCCCACAGTGACATCTGGTTAAAAAAGTACTACATTTCGACAGCTGTACACCTGATAAACATGATCACATAGTGAGAGTAATATGTGTGTGTGTGTGTGTGTGTGTTTGTGTGTGTGTGTGTGTGTGTGTGTGTGTGTGTGTTGTGTGTGTGTGTGTGTGTGTGTGTGTGTGTGTGTGTGTGTGTGTGTGTGTGTGTGTGTGTGTGACAGTGTGTGTCCGTTTGTGTGTGTGTGTTTGTGTGTGTGTGTGTGTGTGTGTGTGTGTGTGTGTGTGTGTGTGTGTGTGTGTGTGTGTGTGTGTGTGTGTGTGTGTGTGTGTGTGTCTGTGTGCGCGCCTACGTGCACGCCTGTAAATTCAGAATTTACAAGCGCGCAGTTTTCAGTAAAGGAAGAGGAAAGAGGAAGGTGAAAGCAGATAGTGTGATTTTGAACACTGAAGAGCACAAACAACAATAAAAAAGGGGCGGACAGAGAGCCATCAGGGTCCATCGGAAGACGACGTCAACGAAGTGCATACACAAGAATATGTTAATTCGTTCACAGCTGATCGCTCGAGAAACACCTGGGTCGAAGCCGTGAACGAAAACAAGCATCAGAAGTGAATAGTGAAAAAGTGGGAAGTGGTCGCGGTGACGCGCGCTTACTGGGGGGCGGGTCTACTGGAGATGGAACATGGGCCTGCTATATTTACTGTGATGCATCGTTTCTCCTCCGAGTCAACCCGCAACGCTCTCGGATGTAACCTACACACGAAACAGAAGCAAAAAACAACATAGCTCACAACTCCAGTGAGACTATAGCTGCTCACCGTTGCCGTGTGCCCCTTTGGGCAGTGATTTTTTTTGCTGACGTACAGAGGATGCTCGGGTATTTCAAACTCACACCTGGAAAAAGGAAAAAATAGTCTTTTTTTTTGGGTTTACATCCGAAGTAGAGCCTGTTTGAAGGCATACATCGACATCGCAGGAATCCTTTGATCGGATATGCGAATTCTGCACACTACATTGACTTGATCGGTCCACATTTTGGACCACCTGTGACACTGGGTAGAACCTTATAGTTCACTCTAAGCTCATCATCACACACGTGTTTTTGTTTTCTTTCGTTTTACAACCGGAAGGACATTTCTGGGGCATCGTGTATGACACAAAAACTATTTTGAAGTTTACGGCAGACTGCATTTTTTATTTCGTTTTTGCACGCCTGCATTTGATATCGTTGATCTTTGCAAGAAAAAGTGCACCAAGGGACACTTGCATCACTGCAGGTTAACTGATAACCACAGCAACAATAAACCTAATCACGTTGGCGAGAACGTGTGCCGCACGTGTCTCCGCGTATCTAGACAGGTCAGCGTGGTCCGCCTTTCTGCTCTGATCTGATCTGAGAGCAGTTCAGCAGACGAAGGCGTGCGGGGGACAAAAGCTTGCCGTCAAGTGCCGTGTCGAAACACCAACCCGGGTGAAGCCAACGACCGAAACCGCACGACCATGACGGACGGCCCGAGGCAACGGGGCAGCGCGTCCGGCTCCAGCGGGGATGCTGCTGCACCTGGAGCCGCGAAAGATGGAGGTGGTGGAGTGGCCCTGAAGAAGGAGATCGGACTGGTTAGCGCCTGTGGCATCATTGTCGGTAAGTTTCTCTTGATCGCCTGCTGTCTTTCGCTTGTAATTCGCGCACTTTACCTATTTGTTATTTTTGTTTTAAAAAAAAAACGAGTGCACTTTGAGGGAGCCTACAAGCCTAGAATCTGCTTTTTGGGTTTTATATTCAGCCAGAAAGTATGAATTTAGTCCTCTTTATTTGATTGATAGGTATTTAGAGCAAGCTCCTCACTTTCTTGTAAACAGACACTATTTAAACAACAGTCCTTCCTTGATAACAGTCAGTAGTAACAGTGTTATACATGTTGATATGGAAACGAGGGTAATAAATTCTAAAGCGTCTTCTGCATAGGCCTATTCAATGACTGTTGAGGCACTAAACATCAGGACAAGATACTAACTCTGAGTTATAAAAAAAATCACAGAATCGCTGTTGAATTCGTCGCTTAGATCTGACAAAGTTTTAACGACGCAAATGATGAGATTATGGAGGAGTGAGGGCCATTGGTTGTAATTGAATCCAAAGATCAAATACTATATCGGGAGATAAGGGTTGTCACAACTGAAC
>NC_044064.1:7705166-7707666 GCF_902167405.1 Gadus morhua
AACTCTGCTGAGTCAGCACTTCAGCACTTCCTCTCCGTCTGCTCGTCTACGGCGGTCTGGCTACTGTTCAGACCGCCTACATGTTCTCGCTCTCACCAACATATTTCCTTTACTTCATCTAAAAACTTTTTATCAAAGGTCACAATCCACTAGATAGTAATATCACGCAGGGTGTCACTGTACCGCACATCCTGTGTTTCAGACATCCTACTACGACGCTCACACTCACAATCGCCTGCTGCAGCAATTCCTTTATGAGATTGCGTCAGGCGGAGGCCGGATTCTAAAAGCAAACAAGCACACATAGTTGTAGAATATCTTTATTGAATGTACACATACACCAGTCTCCTTGCTGGAGAACCAGTTCCACAGAGCCTTCTGACAGAGGGTCAGCACTCCCCAGAGGGCTAGGTCCTTTCATTGAAGTGAAGTAATGCAGTTTCACCGCCTCGTGCTTTATGTAAAAAAAACGCCTCAACGAAAAAAAAGCAAATGCTAAAACATGAAAACATAAAACAACATATTAATTTCTTTCATTACAACTCCGAGTGCCATGCATACTTTGTATTTGTCCGCATAAGTCGACGTTTGACGATGTTTGCCGTTTTGTGTGATTCCAAGTGCCTCCCCCTCTTCCTTCCCCTGTCCCCCAGGTAACATCATCGGCTCGGGCATCTTCGTGAGCCCCAAGGGCGTGATGGAGAACGCCAGCTCGGTGGGGCTGGCCCTGATCGTGTGGATCGTCACCGGGGTCATCACCGCCATCGGAGCGCTGTGCTACGCCGAGTTGGGCGTCACCATCCCCAAGTCGGGCGGAGACTACGCCTACGTCAAGGACATCTTCGGGGGTCTGGCTGGGTAAGCTGACGTCGCTGAGAGGGCTACAGTATACCGTCGAGCGTGAAGAGATTTGTTTGTTTGTTTGTTTGTGGCGCTTTCCAAATTCTGTGTGATGTGTTTGCGCACTGTTGCGGATGAGGAGTGTTTTGATGCGGTGTCTCCTTTGATCGGGATTCCCTGAGTTGTGTTCCCCATGACACACATTAGTTTTAGAAAACACTGTTTGAGTTAGCGTTCTAAGGAGCAGTTGAAGAGCTTCCTGGTTAAAAATGTACATAGAAGGTGTCCCGGGCAGTTGAAGTCAATTAAACAAGAGTTTTAGAGATCATGCCAGCATGTTTGGATCCTCCACACGATCCGTCTTCTAGTTGGAGGTCAGTGGACATTTTGTCTGTGTAATACACGGGGTCTCTTTCATTCAGAGTAAAGAATTTAGCACCCGGAAATTACTCAACCGCTGTTGTAGACCATTGTTTCTGAAAAACGATCACAGGGTTACGTATTACTATCAGGGTATTTTGCGAGAGTGGAAGCCAAGCAGACAACAACACCCAATGATTGTTGTTTTTTCAATTCCCTTTGTAGCTATCAATACACACATCAATGAAGTTTTACCAAGAAAACCGCTTTGTAGTTTGAGGCCTCGGAGTCTTAGTTTGAAGTGCTGGGGAGACTCAGTGCCCAGTGCCCAGGATAAATAAGCTGGCTTCAAGGGAGCCATTGTTTTGGTCGGCTGGTCCCCATTATGTAGGTGTTTTCATGTGTGTGTGTGTGTCTACATGTATGTGTATTTGTGTTTGTATGTCTTCTTCTACACATTGTTGTTAGTATGTCCTTTAGATCCAAAGTTCCGAACTGTAGGTTGTTATGCGCGTGCGTGTGTGTGTGTGTATGTGTGCGCCTGTGTGTGTGTGTATGCATCTCTCACTCTTCGTACAGCGAAACCCACTGGTTCCACAGCATTCACATACTAACCCACATTCCTCTCTGAAATAATCCTGTTAGGGAAGGAGAGTGGGCGGTGAACTGTGTGTTACAGTCGGCCCATAAGCTTACAAAGAATTTGTGTCAAAATGAATGGAAAAAAAAAACACAACAAAAGAAAAATGCATGTTTGACTGGTTTTAGCGCTGCAGTCGGCCAAACCTTAGCTGAGCCAGGACCCCCGCCTGCCCAGGATTATCCTGCCAACCATGTCGTCTTTGTTGGCTTTATTCACCTTGTGGCTGTCTTGGTTCCAAATGCTAGCAACCAGCTAGTGTTTAGAACCAGGATTGAACCAGGATGAAACCAAGATGGCGGCTCGGTCAATAAGGCCCATGCTTAAGCTGTCGATCTGCAGGGCAGGGACATTGGACGATCATGGCCACCACAGGGTCAGAGTGGGATAAATAACAAAAAGGGGTCACAGAGAGGGGACTGCATAACACTGGGATAAGGAAAAACACGACCAGTATCAATCCGTCTCATGTTAACTGCCAGCATAGCTTCTCAATGTTGTGATAGGCTTAAACAGGCAACCCCCATTTGATACTTCTAGCATGGTTAAGCTAAGCGCTACCAGTTGGATGACTGACAGTTTGATGAATGTCTCTCATCTCTGTCTCGTACGATCCATCTGTCTCTGAGTGTGCTCGCAGCTGCGCTCCGAATGACCGTG
>NC_044064.1:7710166-7905166 GCF_902167405.1 Gadus morhua
CCTTTTCCCTGGAGGGTAAAACGCTTGTCTTTGCTCTGAGGCAGCTCATCCAAAGCTCTATTCTCTTACCTCCCTTTCACGGGTTCCTTCTGGAGTTCTGCTGCTACATAGCACTTGGGTTAGGGGTCAGAGGTCATCGGTAGAGGGTGGGGGGGGGGAAGACTGGACAGATATTCGGCCAGCACTGCCTGCTCGGTGGCAAGACTGCAAGGCCCTCGACAAACATTGCATGTAGCAGCCGAATGCCGGGGACGAGCGAGACACAGTGGAGCTCACTGAAGGATGAGGATGCAGGATTGCCACGGCAACGGCATGTCATCGATGATGGTAAATTCAAGAGAAACAAGCACTCTGCCATTTGATGCATAGTTCTGTCTATTATGCACTGCTGTTTGATGCCGTGAAACAACAGGAAAATCTGAAGTATCTCAGAACCTCATTTCTATTATTCTCAGGATTCTTTTCGTTCTTTTCGTCTTTCTTCCTTTCTTTTTATTAACCTTTTTTCTCCCCTTTCCTTCTCTCCCTCTCTCTCTTTCTTTCTCTTCCTCGCCTTTCATCCATACGTTAAGTCTTTCCTATCTTTCGTTCAATCTGTTCTTTCCTTCTTTCTTTCTTGCTTTCACTGTCAGTCTTTCCTCTCCCCCTTCTCTCTCTCTCTCCCTTCCCTCCCCCTGCTCTCCCCCCCCCCCCCCCCCCCCCCCCCCCCCCAGTGTAGACGTTCGAAGGGGTCAAAGTCTTCTTCCAGTAAAGATCAGCTTATTGCCTGCATAGGAGATGTGCTGGCTTCCTCTGTTTGCACTCACGGGCACTTGCACACACACTACACTACACGCAGACGTCACACATGCACACACATGCACAGAAATACACACATACCTACATACAGTATATGCACAAGACGTTAAAGCGCACATCCTTATGCAATGCTTAGCCATGCATGGACACAAATATTGGCACCTGCACACACACACAAAAAGGTACACGCACACACACACGCACACACACACACACAAGTCTACTAGGTCCAAGTGGCCTACACTATGTATAACTCACTACACACTGCAGTGCCCAGCAGAGGTATAAATATGTCTGAAGGGGGAACTTCAGATCGTTATGTCAACTTGAACGATTGGCCAATTAGGGTCTATTTTTGATTGCTGCGTTTTGGCACAAACATTGGCTGTTTAGAGAGAGAGGGAGAGAGAGAGAGAGAGAGAGAGAGAGAGAGAGAGAGAGAGAGAGAGAGAATGCGGGAAGAGGGAGAGATTACTTTTTCTGATTCATTTAACGACAGCTAAATACGTTACTGGCTTGCTACCGTGATTGGACTATGTCTGTGTCGGTTTGGACAATCTGCCCGGCAACAGGGCTCCATTGAAGAGGTAGTTGATGAATCCACCAATTTGATGAGCGTGTACATATCAATGCTGCACAGCATCGATCAGTTGGAGACACACTGGTAAAGCAAGAGAGAGAGAGAGAGAGAGAGAGAAAGGACAGAGAGCAAGTGAGAGTTAATTTGGGTTGTTGTTGTTGTTGTTGTTGTTGTTGTTTACTGAACTGGGTGAGGGTTGGTGGTTCTCTCTTCCACTCAACCCACCTCTAATGGTCGGTGAATTTGTTTTTGTCCCCCTGTATCCGAGCAAGCCTCTGTGTGTCATACAGAAACGTCCCCCGAAGCAGATCACACATGTGACACATGCCGCGGTCCGCTAGCCAAGAGCTGAGCTACGGATAGTGTTTCACAACACCTAAGGAAGGCGCTCCAAGGGTCCAAGACCCTTAGCGAGGGGGGGGGCCGGGGGTGGGGGTCCACGCCTGCTCCAGCCGGTCCCAGCCAGCTGACGGGTGAAGGCAGGTTGTGACCCCCACTCATGTTTTGCATCAGCGCTGTCGCTGACTCAGCGTGCTCTGACGTGACGAGGCACCTGCAAGCACACGCGCAGATGCTCATGTGTGTGTGTGTGTTGTGTGTTTAGGTGCGACCATGGCTGTGTACTTGCACGTGAGGGTAATTATACGGTATGCTGTATATTCATTCTGTCCCGACGGCTCGTAAAAAATCGGCTGTTAAAAACCCTTTGAACTTTGAACAGCAAGAAAAGTGAAAAGGGTTCAAGCTCAACGCCTCGACGCAGCGAGAGTAGATACGTAGGGCAAAGGTCACCGTGCTGTCACTGATGAGGACATCATCAAAGGACAGCCCTTGACCTTGACGGCCCGAGAGCGAGACTCGGTACAGGTGAGACCGCCAGATGCATCATGGGACGGACCCCGCATTTCTCCCAAGCTTACTTTGGATCAGCCGATAATCCCAATCGGCCGATATCAGCTCTTATCACCGGCGACGGTCACTCTTATCCCTGACACGTTGTTTTTTATGGCGATTGCAACGCCGCGCAGAGACATTGACCCGCGGGGGAGTAGGGAACCCAGCCAGCGCGGTTTCAGCTGACGTCGGTCGTCTCTGCGCTCTGTTCATTGTGTCTTGGAGGAGAGGAAGACGCCATAAAGGGATCACGTGCAGGGTAGTGAAACCGCTGCGCTGTGCAGTCCTGAGTTCCCTTTGAGGGCACGTGATCCACGTGTCCCGAGAGAGTGCCACATCAGCTGAACACGATGAGCTGGTGGACATCCATTGAATTCCAATTCCAATTCAATTCAATACAATTCAATTCAATAAACAATTCGATTCTGTAAAGCTTGTCCCTAACTCCCTCTGTTTGTCTGTGTGTGTGTCTGTGTGTGTGTGTGTGTGTGTGTGTGTGTCTCCTCCCTCCTCCAGTGCTGCTCACCTGGGTGAACTGCTACAGTGTGCGCTGGGCAACCAGGGTGCAGGACATGTTCACGGCCGGCAAGCTGCTGGCACTGGCCCTCATCATCATCATGGGCATCGTGCAGATCTGCAAGGGTAGGCCCACTAAAGAAGTGTGTGCTTGTGTGTGTTTGTTTGTGTGTGTGTGCGCGTGTGTGTGGGTGTGTGTGTGTGTGTGTGTGCGTGTGTGTGTGTGTGTGTGTGTGCGCGCGCGTGTGTGTGTGTGTGTGTGTGTGTGTGTGTGTGTGTGTGTGTGTGTGTGCACGTGTGTGTGGGTGTGTGGGTGTTTATGTGGGTGTGTGTGTGTATGTGTGCGTGTTCTCCATCTGTGGGGGAGAGCTAGAATACATATACACACGCTCTCTGTGTCACCGTCACACAGATGCGCAATTTTTACAGCCGTTGAGGGCGACATTGTGGGTCAACGGGGACAGCAGCAAAAAAAAAAAGAAAAAAAAAGAATCAATGCCACGGAAGAGGGTCAGTGAGTTGGTCTCCTGTCTGGCCAGTTGAGCCCCCTCCTCCCCGGTTCAAACTCACATCACTAATGTGCCTTTTCATACGAGGGCGTCTCTTGTGGATCATGGAGTCATAACATGGCGGGGCCCCCCGATTATTACAGAGGAGAGACAAGTTAATACCGAGGTAATCTCTCTCTCAGGCCCCGGGGCCCTCAGACTCATGATGACGGACGGACGGACGGACGGACGGGGGGGACAAGAATAATACAAGAAGAAGAAGAATGTGGGTTGGGACAGGGTAGGTAGAGGGGGATGGCTGGGATAGAGGAGCTGGTATACACTGCCGCCAATGGCAACCGTGCTGCAGCAAAAGGGCCGCTGGCTGGGATCCAACGGGCGTCTGGCTTCGACGAGGACAGATGCTCATCCATCGTTCTCTCTACCCCCCACACACACACAACCACACCCCGTGTGCTCCTCATTCATATGCGGTGCATGCGCGCAGCCCCACTCCTACGCCTATCTGAATTCCTGCAGCATAATCCCGAACCCCACAGCCTGTTTGTGTGGCCACCGCCTTTCCTGGACTCCCCCTGTCCTCTGCCTTAATGTCCCACGTGCAGATGGGCAGATGCGTTTCATTGAACCGTTAAGATACACTGATGTACTTCAACACCTTGGGCAGGTGGACCCAATCAACAAATCGGTTCTGATTGGTTCCCGTACCAGAGCACATGAGGCGGTAGTACGCGTGGCGCTCAATTCGGAATGCATCCCTGTTCCGGATCAATGATGCACTCCGAATCAGGCAGATTTATCGGATTTGGAATGAGGCGATTCTTCGGAATGAGGCGATTCTTCGGAATGAGGCGATTCTTCGGAATGAGGCGATTCTTCGGAATGAGATTGCCTCTGGTTTCCAATGATGCTGGTTGTGATCCCGGCTCCCCCTGTTCTGACCGGGCTGTTCCCTCCTCCATCCCCAGGAGAGTACTACTGGCTGGAGCCGGCCAACGCCTTCGAGCCCTTCCAGGAGTACGACGTGGGCCTGATCGCCCTGGCCTTCCTGCAGGGCTCCTTCGCCTACGGGGGCTGGAACTTCCTCAACTACGTGACGGAGGAGCTGGTGGACCCCTACGTGTAAGAGACGGACACACACACACACACACACACACACACACACACACACACACACACACACACACAGACAGACAGACAGACAGACACACACAGACACACACACACACACACACACACACACACACACACACACACACACACACACACACACATACACACACAGATAGACAGACAGACAGACACACAGACAGACACACAGAGACACAGACATGCACGCAGGCACGCACGCACACACACAAACACACACACACAGACACACACACACAAACACACACACACAAAGCCAGACACACATACAAACACACAAACACACACAGACACAGACAATGACAGAAAGACACACAGACACACAGCCACACAGATACACCGACGCACAAAAACACACACGCTGCCGCTGTCCTACGTCCCTGTTGCCTTACCTTCGCTCACGGCCCTCGCTTGCTTGCCCGTGCTTGTTTCAGGAACCTGCCCCGCGCTATCTTCATCTCCATCCCCCTGGTGACGTTCGTGTACGTCTTCGCAAACATCGCCTACGTGACGGCCATGAGCCCCCAGGAGCTGCTGGCGTCCAACGCCGTCGCTGTGGTGAGTATCTCCCGCCCGCCCCCGCCGCTACTGTCGCTCACACCAGATCACGCTCCTTTGGTTCTCTTTTTCTCTCAGTGTCGCCCTCTAGTGGCCGTACTTGGCCGGGACCCCAAATTACACATGGTCAACAACACACATACTGTGGACATCCAGGCTCTGAGAAAGAGCCTGGGAAAGGCCCTTTCTCTCTCTCTCTCTCTCTCTCTCTCTCTCTCTCTCTCTCTCTCTCTCTCTCTCTCTCTCTCTCTCTCTCTCTCTCTCTCTCTCTCTCTCTCTCTCTCTCTCTCATCTCCTGTGTCGTGTCATCCTGCTCCGCCTCAACGGTGTCTCTGCTCTCCTTCCCCAGACGTTTGGGGAGAAGCTGCTGGGCGTAATGTCGTGGATCATGCCCATCTCCGTGGCTCTGTCCACCTTCGGCGGCGTCAACGGCTCCCTCTTCACCTCCTCACGGTGAGTCTGCGAGTCCGCGTCGGACCATCTTAGTCGTTTTTCACGTTTTTTTTCTCTTCTTTTGAGACGTGCAGCTACAATTCCGCCGCTTAACCCGTGCAACATTGAACCCTCTCGCTCTTTTTTTTACCCATCATGCAGTTTGTTCTTCGCCGGCGCCAGGGAAGGTCACCTCCCCCGCCTGTTGGCCATGATCCACGTCAAGCGTTGCACCCCGATCCCAGCCCTGCTTTTCACGGTAAGCACCACCCACCACCCAACTACCCCCACCCACCTCCAGGGGATCCTGCATAAAACGCCAGTCAGGTCAATTTCATTTTTGAAAGAGCTCTTAATCGCGGTCATAGTCTCTGAGGGCCCCGCCAGGCTGAGGGTTCAGTCCACCCTCCCCTGTTTGTTTAACCCCACCAGTCTGGTCAGTTATTGCAGACGTCTTTCTGCGGCCGTCTAGTAAACTGAAAACGGAAATGAGGCCGGTGTATGTGGAGGCGTACTAAGGAGGAGCGCAGGGGTACGGGCGGGGGTATGATTTCAAGATGCGCTAACGCAAGCTGCAAAGCCCTGAGACAGACGGGAATCCCCTCCAGGTTAAAGAGGAGAGAGGCCCTTTAAGATCCGTCTCAGGCCCCCGCCCCGACCCCCTACAGACCAGCAGCATAATGAAAGTGTCCTGAAACTTAACCCTAAAATATGACCAATATCCTTCACTGCCCCTGGACACGTTTCTGTACAAAGTGGTTTCAGTTTTAAAGACGTGGGTGGTTAACGCGTTAATGCATGCATCTTGTTTTCCACAATATAATTCAGTCCCTGAAGATACTGTCTTCTTTTACATCACTGGGAATTCGGTTGAAAGGAAGATCTAGAGACTATGACTCTGTGTCTGCATTCCATTGGTTGATAAAATGTCTTGAGTTGCTATAATTGTATTTGCGTCCAGTCAGACCCAAACATACACTCTGCACACAAACTATGTTAAGACAAGAGGAATCGCCAATTATGACAGTTCAAGTGTGAGTGAACCCCCTACGACACTACGAGATTTAAAAACACGCTTTTTGGTCCGAGAGTTCAAGGAAGGAGGGGTAGATGTTATCTTTTTGCTTACGACCTACGGCAACTTTGAGGGACATTTTTAGTACCTTGGATGCTCAGGAGTGTTATAAGGACTTATGTTGTGGATGAAATGCGGCATACACTGTGGCACTGTAAAAAAAATTACGGTTTTGGGTTCACTGCCCCTTTAAGTAAAATCCTACTAGTTCAAACATACTACTATCATACTCCATTTATTTCAGACACCATTCTTGCTTGAAGAAGTAAAACATGAGACCTGATCCGATATTTCTCTCTCTCTCTCTCTCTCTCTCTCTCTCTCTCTCTCTCTCTCTCTCTCTCTCTCTCTCTCTCTCTCTCTCTCTCTCTCTCTCTCTCTCTCTCTCTCTCTCTCTCTCTCTCTATCTCTTGCTCTTCCAGTGTATCTCCACCTTATTGATGCTGTGCACCAGTGATATGTACACCCTCATCAACTATGTTGGCTTCATCAACTACCTCTTCTATGGAGTCACCGTTGCCGGGCAGATCGTCCTGCGCATCAGGCAGCCAGACCTCCACAGACCAATCAAGGTACGGTTGCAATCAACGTGTTTACCCTTAAATGAATGGGAAAATGTCATATCAATCCTCCAACATTTATTTAAGCCTAGCAGTATTTTACATTCCTTATTTTTAATCTGTATTAAACCTCCATCTCCACCTTCACCCTCTCCCCACCCCACCCTCTCTCCCCCTCCACCCTCTCTCCTGTCCCCCCTCTCCCCCTCCACCCTCTCTCCTGTCCCCCTCTCTCCCTCCACCCTCTCTCTGGTCCCCTCTCCCCCTCCACCCTCTCTCCTGTCCCCCCTCTCTCCCCCTCCACCCTCTCTCCTGTCCCTGCTCTCCCCCTCCACCCTCTCTCCTGTCCCCCCTCTCTCCCCCTCCACCCTCTCTCCTGTCCCCTCTCCCTCCCCCTCCACCCTCTCTCCTGTCCCCCCTCTCTCCCCCTCCAGATCAGCCTGGTGTGGCCCGTCATCTACCTGCTGTTCTGGGCCTTCCTGCTCATCTTCTCCCTCTACTCTGAGCCCTTGGTGTGTGGCATCGGCCTGGCCATCATGCTGACTGGCGTGCCGGTCTACTTCCTGGGGGTCTACTGGGACAACAAGCCTCAGTGCTTCGACGCCTTCGTCGGTAAGGCGACGCTTTTACCGCTATATCGTCACGTCAGCGACCCTGTGGTTTTTACTTCTTTATTTTTTTTCTGTCGGGTTGGTTCAATTGACTTGCCGGGATATATTAAGATGTTTTCCTTTTCCTTCATACAAATGGTTATTGATACAAATTGATAAGCACTATGTATGTATAAAAGAAAGAAAAACGTTTGAAACTTCCATATTGTGATTAGGCAAAGTTCAGTACTCATAGCCACTAAGCAACAACATGATAGTACAACTCAGTACTCTGGATGTCATCTTGAAATGTTCGGCATTATGTTCGATACATTGGATTATCAGTGTGACACAAGAGCTAATAAATCATATAACAGTTGTTGTTTTTTCTAAATGGCCGCACCATTCTCAAAACCGTTCCTCTGCCGCCCCCTATAGGCAAGATGACGTATGTGGGCCAGAAGTTCTGCATGGTGGTCTACCCGGCCGAGACCAGCTCTGAAGAGGGGGACGAGATGAAGGATGTCAGCTCTCCTCTGGCTAAGGAGGATGGAGAAACGCAGAAGTCTGCGGACTGCTAAAACTACAGAAAATGTACCTCTTCAGCTCCAGACCCCATCTCCAACTGCCCCCTCCCCTCCCTCCCTCCTCCTAAAGACACTGGCAAACACATGGGAACGCACTGGATTGCGCGCATACACTCACATACCCACACCGACACACACACAGACCCATATAGATCTGCTCTGAGTATGATTGGTAGTGATGCAAGCTGTTAACGCATCTGCAGTTTGAAAACGTAACTTAACAGTTTATGCGCTCATTCAGTTCAATATTGGGCTATTTTGGCTCCGATTTTTCTTTTTTTAAGTCTTAACCCTTGTGAGATACTTCACTGTTTGTGCCATGTCATACTGCAAAGGATCATGGGTAGGTCCGTCTGCATTTTTTTAAATTTCTACTCCATCAAGTGTCAATGAAGCAGTTTGTAAGAGCAGCTTGCCTCTCAGTTTAACACCCCTTCCACACACTCCCTTACACTCCTTAAGTATGAGCTGAATTTTTTCTAAAAAAACTTTATCCAGCTGTACCAGAATGGACAACATCAGTTGTTTTTTTTCTTCTTCTGTATTCTAACCACATTGTAAATTCATTTATTCAAAATACCAAAGCTGGTTTGTGATTCTCAAGACATTAGATTCTGATCGAGTAATTTCCACTTCATATACACTTAATGCTTTTTGGTATTTTTGTTGTCTTAAAACATGACTGATTTTTGATCTATTTTTTTCTTTTTCGTATTGGTAATTGTTCAAATTCTGTATATTGCTTGTTATTTTTATTGTATTATTATTTTTGTTGAATGCTAATTTTGCTTAGGATATTTTTTCTATTCATCATCAATACTTGTTTTGTTTATTTTCGTATTAATAAGGTTCCTAAAACCTTTTCTCCCAACTAAACTGTGTACCCGAATGTCATCGCAACATTATTATTTCTGATGTCGAGAAGCCAATCATACTGTGTTTTTAAAGATATTTTTATTTCAAGGAAAAACAACTAAACCGTGTTTTTATTTGTACCTCGCCTTTCTTTTGGTATGGTTGATTCTTAGCAAATGGACACTAAAGATGTCATAAACTCAATTAAACAGAACAACTCGGGCTTCAAGGAAATGTTGTTGTTAAAGAACTACCATACAAAACACTGAGACACAGGGACCAGCACCAAACAAAACACTAACCACGAAAACTACCGTGACTAGTTGATTCATTAGAATTGGTTAATTGATTAATTGGACCATTAAGAAACAGTTTAGCTGTTCTCTTAAAGCCTTGTCAGGCCCCGTTCAACTTCGCTGGGAAAAAAACACACAACAAAGTATTCTTTGTTTGGTGTCTTGATAAAAAATACGCCATTTGTGACAAAAGCCCAAACTGGTCCTCTTTCACAGATGTGTAATAGTAAGTAACTAATGGCTTGCATACAGACCCATTATAATCAGAATGAGCTACACCTGTTTCTGATAAAAAGCCTATTGGTTTATGTTGTTAATCAAACGTAAAGGAAAATAATCTAACTTTGCAGCAGCTAGTGTCTTTGTGTGGATGTCAGTGGCCTGGTGGTTTGGTGGAGTAAATATGTGGAAACCGTTCTTAACAGTTACGTGGTGTAAACTGTTGAAACTAAAGAGTGTCGTTTATCACCTATATTTGTCAAGATATGCAACATTCGTGGTAGTGTTTCAAAATGTGATATATATGTGTGAATATATTTTGGTGGGTGGGGGCGGGTGGTGTTGGAGTTCATGGAGGGTTAGGGGACCCCTTGGTAAACATGCCAGCATTTATTGAGGTGGTCTTTAACAACACCAGCAACCTCCTTGACATTCTTGCCATTCTCAGGACGTTCATGCTGTACTTACATTACCTGGCATGTGATGAAACCATAACATGCAAACAGAGACTTTTAGTTAAGGTGCACACGTTATTTTTCCGAGAATATGCATTGCGTGATCGTTACCGTTCACGCTTGATCATGAACGTTTGGCCAGTATTATTTATACCTCTCGTTGTGAGGTTAAAAGTGTGTCTTAAATGGGTCCTGAACTGTTACTATATAGAGTATATGTGTATATAATACACAGGATAAAAACACACACATAAATGACCTGGAAAAGTTTTTTTTAATTCAAATCTTGTTGGTCTCTTACAGTATATGCTTTAAATGTGGCCTAATTTAGTAATATTAAAAACGTACTTTTTGGTTTATTTACACAATTAGTTGACACGGAGAAAGGGTTGAACATTTAAAAAAATAACACATCCTGCCTTGCATTTTATTAAATCTACGTTTTTAATCAAATAATTTGGTAGATGTACCTCAAATTGACAAATAAGCAGTTTGAGAAGTTTGCTAAATCAAGGGGTGCTATTTCATATTACATAATAGAAAACCCAAAACATGCATCAGTTCATTCCTTTGTAAGCTGTGAGCAGTGTGATGTCATACATGTCCTGTCCACTTTCTTCTCCATATAATTTTTCAAATCTATGATATATCTCAATATAACAAAACTGAATTGACGGAACTGAATATTACCTTACACACATTGTAGATAAGGTAGTAGGCCTATGTGTCAATCATATTATAAACAGCAAGATCAGGTTGAATTAACCGGCTCTTCTCCTTCTCTTAAAAAAAGTCTATTTTTCTTGTTGGTGTAAAACGTTTTTTAAATATAGATAATAGTGATTTGTGATGAGAATAAAATACATTTTTCCTACAGAACGATCGCCTCTCCTTGCATTTGCTTCATCCTTTATAAACATGAGAAAAAATTATATTTTTGTTAGCTTCCTGTGAATAGAAGCAAAATGGCAGCGAGGCAGTTTTATTCGAGGACAGGGGAGTTGTAAACACGTCTTTAATCCAGTACAGCACCACCAAACAGTTTAGATCAAATCAAAGCATTTTCACACTGGTGTGGTGTGTGTTTCTGGGCAGAGGGGTGAACAATCAAAACGTATTGGTTAACTTCAACTTATTTTCTTTCCCACACATTGCATTGCAGCCCCAACACCCAGCTCAAAGCGTCAATCCACATCGCTCCATGTACATAATCCATATTGTAAACAACCTTTGACTGGAGAGCGTAACCACAGGTTACCTTCTCCCATTGACCTAGGCGGGCATCCATTTGTGAGGCGCAGCCTGACAAGGGAAAACATGATGTTAAGCATTTACGTCATACATGTTTACAATACCATGCCGTTCAAGGTGTCTTCATCCATCCATCCATCCATGAAGCAAAATAATAATAATAATAAACCAAATATCAACGACAACGTCGGAAAAAGTGACTTAAATTACACAAATATAAAATAAACTAGCACTAATACATAGGAGGATATCAGTAGGTCATGAATGAAAAGAGTGCTAGTCAGAAAACACGTCATCATATATTCACTTAAAACTGATAGTTACCAATAAAGGGAAGTTTATTGGTAACTATCAGTTCTTAAATCCTTAGAAACATACTTTGACTTGCAGACACAACATTGATCTGACTTTGGTTTGGGATCATTAGAACGCAATGTGTGACGTTTATTTTTCCCCGGTAGAAAACATTCAACATGGGGAGAAGGCAGAACCGCATGGCCGCTTTTGATACAGATGACAACAGAATATTCTCTTCAAGACAGAGAGCGTGCATCTGCGCACAGGCCTGCTACGGGATTCCCTCAACTTCAAATACCATACCAACCGCCTGATCTCTGAACTAAAGCTATAAGTAGCCTTGAGACCTAACAAGGTGAGGCTGCTAATAGGTTTTTGGGCAGAGTGCCGTGTTTTTTTCTAAGTCGGACTTGAGACTCGAGATTTGAAAGATAACGCGATTTGATGGCCCCCTGCCGAACAAACAAGACGTCTGGTAACACAGTCGCTCATGGCTCCTTCTCCGCAGCTAATCAGCTGAGACATTTGCGGTCGGTATCTTGGCAGGTTGGCTGTGCTGTGGTTACATCATAGGCTGTAGCCACAGAGGTCTGGCTCCTCCCCGTAGCGCGAGAACAAGGTGGAGGACAGAGCCACCCTGGATTTTATAGTCGGACGCAGTTTTCTCATCGTTCCTGAGAAGGGAAAACCAGTTACTTCTTTAAATAAACTGGAAGAGAGAGAGAGAGAGAGAGACAGAGAGACAGACAGACAGACAGACAGACAGACAGACAGACAGACAGACAGACAGACAGACAGACAGACAGACAGACAGACAGACAGACAGACAGACAGACAGACAGACAGACAGACAGAGAGAGAGAGAGAGAGAGAGAGAGAGAGAGAGAGAGAGAGAGAGAGAGAGAGAGAGAGAGAGACATACACGCACAATGTCCTTATGGATATGTAGACGGTTGATTTTGAGCTCACATTTGTTTGCCGCTGTAGATCAACCTCTGCTGTTGGGGAGGTATACCTTCCTTCTCCTCTACTCTCTCTTTAATTCGCTCTACCTAGGAGCACACAAGTTAAGTAACGTTATATGTGTGCTATGATGAATACATTATGGCACCACATCCAATACACGTATGAGTAGTAAATACAAATATAGGAGAAATCTTACTTTGTCTGTAGGCTCAATATCAATCTCTATCTCCTTGCCGGTCAGTGTCTGAGAAAGGGACAAATACATTTTGGCATTATCGTAATAATTGAGTACTACATTGTTTGGGTCGGATGTTTTAAGATGATTAAGTTGTGTAAAATATGTAATCGCTTGGCCTTACCTTCACTTTAATTAGCATGCTGCTGATTTTGTTTATAAATCACACTAACACAATAGCGACGTGATAGCTGGTTTAAATGTGTATAGTTTATTTTCAATAATGCTATGCCCAGAAAGCGCAGTTCATATTTTGTCTAAGGATTGGTAAGTGGAGTTGGGGAGTTCTTTCCTGTGTTACTCAAATATTCTCCCCATCTACATAACGTCCTACTAAACGTTCCGCATACTTTTATTTTTCTGATTTCGCGCTTGAAGCTTCCCGTTGTCCCAGCATTCCAAATATGACAGACACATTTGAGCAATACCTATAGCTTTGGTGCAATTAACATACACATTTCCACCCGTTGGAAGGTAATTTGTAGCAGACTTTTAAGGCGTCTGTCCACTAGAAGGCAGAGTCGATTATTTTGTAGTTATTTTTTCTCCCTTGCAACGAAAGCATGTTCTAGAAAAACTACAAAAGAAGATTCCTGTCCGCCACCATGAAGTCTCCCCCTTAAAAAGTCCTGGAGCTAGGCTGAAGCGCTGATTTCAAAGGGAACAATTAATCCGCCCAATACCTAAAGTAAGTAATATACTGGTGCTGGACACCTCAGAATATTATAGTAATGTCAAATAGCGGTTTAATTTGACCTACATTCCAGGTCCTGTATTATATCTGTTGTTGGTTGACATGGTTTGCTGTCATTGTTAACTTCATTGCGACCGCTCACGGAAGCTAATTCGTATGACATACATTATTATGGGACCGTATGGAAGGATTGAGTCAAAATGAAGGAATTATTTCGTAAAAGCTGTTTCGTTGGTCAGTGTTACAATTCTAGTTATTACATTCGAGTTAAATGGTTATAACTTTCTTAATTTGTTACATGTGTGCACTTTGTAATGGTTACGTAAATTGTCAATGTTTGTTTTCTATAGGGGCCCTGAATGTGACCTGACCTGAAAGCCCTACCTTTTGTGTGTTTGAGTGTAGCACGCACATGATACACTTCTCTCCCACGGTTCTGGATGGATGATATTGGTTCACAAGTAGGCCTATTACACATTTTCTCGTTATACTTAATCTGTCACCAGAATGCCTCGCATCGAAAATGACGTCAAGCTTGACTTCAAAGATGTCCTGCTTCGACCCAAGCGCAGCACTCTCAAGTCGCGGAGTGAGGTAATACTAATCCAACAGTGTTTTGTTTTTTGTTGAGTTTCAATGTGTACAAAACTACAATAACCTCCCTCACCTGCCTTTTACCTTTCAAAGGTTGACCTCATACGGAGTTTCAGCTTCCGAAACTCCAAAGGCAGCTACAGAGGAATTCCTATCATTGCTGCCAACATGGACACCGTGGGGAACTTCGAGATGGCCCTGGCCTTGCACAAGGTGGCCTATAAAAAGCAATTCTGAGCAGCAATAGGACAAGATAACCATTATCTGAAGATTATTTATCTTTGCAGAAACAAGATTTGTAGGATGGAATAGGTTTTTTAATTAAGGAGTTGGGGTTTGGATGTCAGGGTAAGCAACCTAAAGTTAGGGGGCTAAGGTTATTAATTTATTGTTAATATTGATGATCCGGAGCCACTAGGTGAAGAAATATCGTGGATTATTTTAAACCAAAATATGAATATTCTGTAATTAAGTCTTGGTGAACAGCAAATTATCACATTTAGTGTCCTCTCTGTCACTCTCTCAACCTCGCACTCTCTCTTCTGATCGTTCCTCTCTCTCTTAGTTCACTCTCTTCACCACGATCCATAAGCACTACTCTGTGGACGACTGGAAGGAGTTTGCCGCTAAGCATCCTGAATGCATTCAGGTACCTTGCTTGTACAGTATATCTTTGGAGAAAAGCGCTGTATGTTAGAAGCCCCCACCTCTCCTGGTCATTCTATATCAACCTTACCTTTCGATACACAAACGACAAACAATTTACACAACCATCTTTACACAAACAATTTACACAACCGTCTTCATTTACACAACCATTGTGGACATACTGTGCAAAAATGTGTGTGTGTCTCACAGAAACAGTGTCACTTTCTCAACCTTTATTTCCTCTCTCTCTCTCTCTCTCTCTCTCTCTTTTATTTATTTTTATATATATTCAAAACCTGTGGAAATAGGATAAGCCTTTGTCTTGTCTAAGCAACTGTTCAACTGGAAACCCCTAAGTTTCTTTGGTTGTGTTTTCAATTGAGAAAACGTGTAAGCTGTCACAAACATGAGCGTTCAATAAAGTTGTGTTTTTTTAAATTGAATAATGTCTCTGACTCTCCCTCCCTGCGCCTCTCTGTCAGAGTGTGGCCGTCAGTACAGGCAGCGGCGACGGCGACTTTGACAGGGTGTCGGCCATCTTGGCGGCGGTGCCCCAGTTGCATTTCATCTGCGTGGACGTGGCAAACGGCTACTCCGAGCACTTTGTCAACTTTGTGAAGGACGTCCGGCAGAAGTTCCCCACACACACCATCATGGTCAGCGGCCACCCGAACGTGTCTTCCGACAAAGGACAAATCATTCAAAGTCAAATGGAAAACGACAAGAGACGAGACATGTTCGAAACATCAGCTGGCGCTTCCTTGACACTGACGATATATAGGTGCACTGTGTGATAAGATAAGGTTCATGACTTTAGAAATCCCTGAAGGGAGATCTGCGGTTACAGCAGCAAAAACAACCAGAGCAGATACATAAGATCTATAATAAATAAATAAAGCTAGGAATGGCATGCATGCATGTATGAAGTTCCAAACACCCTTTAACTCTTCTCTGACCTCTCCAGGCGGGGAACGTGGTGACGGGAGAGATGGTGGAGGAGTTGATCCTGGCCGGAGCTGACATCATCAAAGTAGGCATCGGACCAGGTGACCTCCGCATGTCATTCACGCTTCACCCAGAATAGGGAGTGGGATTGGAATGACCACTTGTTTGGTTGACTGGGATATAAGAAGACACACAAAAAGCAAATTTCCCTACAACAGCTGATTTGCATAGCGACTCATTTCCATTCAACTTCATCCTGCCTGCATTTTATGTGTTGGTGTCCTCATGTCCTAGTTTCTTCCTACTCCATCGACAATTTCTACACCTTTTGCTGAACCCTTGAGGTAGGATGACGAATGTTAATTCATTGTGTGTGTGTGTGTGTGTGTGTGTGTGTGTGTGTGTGTGTGTGTGTGTGTGTGTGTGTGTGTGTGTGTGTGTGTGTGTGTGTGTTCCACTGTAGGTTCCGTGTGCACCACTCGTAAGAAGACGGGCGTGGGCTACCCGCAGCTGAGCGCGGTCCTGGAGTGTGCGGACGCAGCACATGGCCTCGGTGGACACATCATCTCGGTACGCCATCGCCCCCCCCCCGCCGCCAGGAAGAACCCTCCTCCATGTCATTGTCACGAAGCAGATCGGCAGCTGGGAATCTCCCCTTTTCTAACCTCCTCTCGTTTGTCCCTTGACTCTTGCTGTACCTCTCTCGTGCAGGACGGGGGGTGCACCTGCCCCGGAGACGTCTCAAAGGCGTTCGGTGAGTTTTGTTTAACGGCTGTTTCAAGGTGAATAAAAGGACATGGGTCGGGGTGCCGCGGTGGACGCCATCGCCCTTCAGAGGAGCGCCCTGCGTCGTGGATGTGTTTCATCGACTTAGTGTCTGGGATTGAACGTTGGGATTTCGTCCACCTTTCTTCTTTCAAGACGCACCCTTACATTGTGACTGAGGATTTGGGGGGTGAGGGCGGCGTTGCCTCGCGCTACCTCATCCTGTCTCTGTGTGTTTGTGTGTGTTGCAGGCGCAGGGGCTGACTTTGTGATGCTGGGGGGGATGCTGGCGGGCCACACGGAGAGCGGCGGCGAGGTCATCGAGAAGAACGGCAAGAAGTACAAGCTCTTCTACGGCATGAGCTCAGACACGGCCATGAAGAAGCATGCCGGGGGCGTGGCCGAGTACAGGTGAGCGGGGGGGCGTGGCCCAACATAGGTCAGATGGTGGTGGGGGGGCCATACAGGTCAGAGTTGTGGGTAGATGAGCCCAGGTAAGAGGGGCCGTGGCCGAGTACAGGTGAGAGGGCGTGGCCCAATACACGTCAGAGGGGTGTATAGATGAGCACAGATGAGATGGGGCGTGGCCGAGTACAGGTGAGAGGGCGTGGCCCAATACAAGTCACAGGGGTGCGTAGATGAGTACAGGTGAGAGAGGGCGTGGCCGAGTCAAATGAGGGTGGCCGTAGTGAAATCCAGGTCAGCGGGAGGCGGTTGGATTCCACCTGGACTCACGACTCCTAATCCCTCTGTCCTGTTGCCCCCAATGTCCTCCCCGCCCCCCCACAGAGCGTCTGAGGGGAAGACGGTGGAGGTTCCCTTCAAGGGCCCGGTGGAGGCCACGGTGCGGGACGTCCTGGGCGGCGTGCGCTCCTCGTGCACGTACGTGGGCGCCGGGAAGCTGAAGGAGCTGAGCCGCCGCACCACCTTCATCAGGGTCACCCAGCAGCTCAACACCGTCTTCGGCAATGACAGCTAGGGAGCCCTCCCCCTCCCACCCCTGCAATCTAGTCCCATCCCCCACCCCCCTCTAACCACCTCGCAATCTAGTCCCACCCCCCCCCCTGCAATCTAGTCCCCCCCTCACCTCCAACCACCTTGCAATCTAGTCCCATCCCCCCCCCTGCAATCTAGTCCCGACCCCCCGTCCCGTCCCGTCTCAAACAGAAGGCCCATCCTGAGTGACGTCACACTACCTCTGATGTCTTTGTAAGAGCGCCTGCTCTTCTATTCCATGGATCGATGAGGTGTTTCAGTGCCACGGCATCATTCCATGCAGCACTGTCTTGAGTGTTTCATCATTCCCAAGGTTGCACGTTTGTGTGCAAAACTTGCCTTGTCGGTAAACTCAGAGTTGTTTTGTTTGATGGAGAACGTTTAGGCTGGGAAGATCTCACTGGCAGGGTCAAGGGTTAAGTCAAGACTCCACATTTAGATGAGATGTTTTTGATACCAGCTGATAAGTACCAAAAAAAGGAAACTGCTACACATTCCACTGCTAATAGAGCGTCCTTCCATCAAAAGGACATTGATGCACATGGAGAACTACTCCGTGTTGGTGTTGCAGGTATTATTCATTCTATGACCAAAATTACACTAGCGATCTCATAAATTAATGAAATGTTAATGACGAGTTTTAACTTTGAGGGATTTATGTATTTTCCACTTGAGGAATGGCACTAGAGATTTTTTTGGGCTACAAATATTGACATTGAAATATACAACATACACGACACTTTTGTTCTGTAATACATTCATTTTATTTCATTTTCACAAACCATGTTAGATTATCTCAGTGATATTATGGCTTTCAACTGAATTCAAGTCTATTAAAGACTACAACGGTTGACAGATTCAAAATAGCTTGTGAAAGAAATCCCAATTAAACGGTTGCCGATATATCTGGCCAAAGTTCAATCATTATAATTTCAAAAGCAATTATGCGAGTAATATCTGTAACATGAATTCCAGTTGGATGCCAGTAGAGGTCAGGATTTCAATATTTCTGTATTAAAAGTATGGCAGACAGTCTCAGAATGTAGTTCGGGTTAGGCAGGGGCCGAAAAAACCCGCTACAAAGATGTAGGCTAGCCCATTTATCATTTCAACCATACTTTGACCCACCAATAAATACATATATTGATATTACACTCTCTACTCTCTTTTGCCTGCTCCCTGTAGACCTCACTAGGCTATATTTTTCTACTAGCTACTGCTGTTGCTACTTTCACACACATTTTAGCATAGCATATAAACTGCTGGTTTCGAATTTATACTAGTTTGTAAAACTAAAAAAAAAAAAACATTTGTAATAGTCTTTTAACCAAGCAGACCTACTGTTTAATTCCATGGGAAAGCAAAAATAATATATTGACCACAACAACCATTTCTGTAGTCTAGACGAGAACATACAGCTTCAGCTTCCACTGCTCGGGATCCGCCCTATCAGGAGTCCACTGCTATTTTGTTGCAAATGGCAATTCACCAATCATTGCTTTTTATTCTTATCAAGCGGATCATAATTTACTGAGAAATTGGGCACAGGCAACTGTGCTGGGTCCTCTCTCAAATAATAATTATAATCACAGGTTACCAAAAAGTTAATATTTATAGATACAATTTGAAACATGACACACTTGTATACTCTTGCCTCAATCTCTTTGCCATAAAAAAAAAATACTTTCGACAATTGACATAATTACACTTCCTTTTATCCTTGCATTTCGTATTAACATTAAACTGAAAGTTACCCGTTCATTCAGATCCTTGGTGCGCGTGTTTGTTACAATTTAGAAAGAGCGCCCTCTAGTGCATGTGTTCTCTCTGGCCATCAAAGTGTGATGTGACAACTTCTACTACAAGAGTTCACAAAGTAGGCTTGTCACATTGAATGAGTTGTTATGGTAACCAATGTTTTGTTGGCCCCAAAATTGCCCTAGGCCTAAGATATTTATCTGCTGAAGTTTTGGCTGCTGCAGAGCAAGGCTGCTCTGCAGTTTAACAAATGGGTGTAAGCCAGATATACTGTGTCTCACATCAATGGAAACGATGAGTGTCCGTTGGTAATGACGGCTGCTGCAGGTGAAAAAGGATAACGAGAAATCTTGAGGGTTCCAGCACACTTCGACAGTTTTAGGTCTGACCACTCCTGGGATATGATGCGGGATTCCAATGGCTCCAAATGGGTTGTCCAGGCGATTGTTCTTCAGGTAGCATAGTAGGTCGTCTTTGATAAACAGCGCGTACACAATTCCTTGAGCTAACGTAGATTCATGTTCGCAGAAGCCTATGGTCCAATCGTAGTACTCCGACACGGCAATTTTCCAACTGTGGAGGGGGCTCGTCGAGTTGGCCTCTTTAATCAGCAGAGTACACTGATTATTCGTCCCAGACTGCTGGGCCTGGCTGTAAAAGGCTTTCCTGAGGTCCGCAGACAGCGACATCCCATGTACCAATGTCCGCGGTTCAAAGATAGCGTTGGCGTTCCCCGGTGTCTCTCGTAGGTTTTCTGGGTCAACAAACATCAACACGGAGCCGCATAACTTGGTCGCTTGATCCATCATCTCTGCCCCCACTTCCTGCAACTCCTGGGATAACTTGTCACGCTCCTGCCCCGTCTCCAATCCCTTCCTCAGATCAACCGATTTAGCCCTTTCCATGTCCTGGTTCACTTGGGAATAGAGCTGCAGGAAACGGAAGGTGTCCTTTTCACCCATGGCCGCCTGTATGCTACTCCCGCCGGTCGCGATGCAGCCCATGCGGGCAGAGACCGAGCTCTGTACGCGGTTCAGGGTCATGTCGCGCAGTTTGGAAACGGCATCGATAAGGCGCAAGCTGTATTGGCTCACCTCTTCCCTTTTACTCTGTTCCCATTTCCCCAGCTCCTCGCTCTCTTGTCGCTTTGCGGCCACAGCTCGCTCCCCCTCCAAGATCTTTCCCACCAGCTCCGCATGCGCCTTCGGCAGGGTCTTCATGTTGTGGAGGCGATGCTGGTCTTCGATGGCGCACGACACGCACACACTCGTCAGGTCGTCCAGGCAGTAGTACTCGAGGAGCTTTCCGTGTTGGGGGCACTTCGTCCCACCCAAGCCCTCCACCCCGGGAGCCATGGGCTCGGTCAGAGGGTGAGATAGAAGTAGAACCGGTGTGGTCAGGTGCGGCTGGAGGTGCTCAACACACATGGAGATCTCGCACTTCATGCACGTCTTCGCCGCGGCCCTCCGGTCCTCCTCCGCACACATGTCACAGAAAATAGCTGACTGCTTCCTGTCCCCCGCCTGGTTGCTGCTGCTGCTGCTTATGCTTTTATACATGTCTTCGAATAAGTTAATCGTATTAAAAGTAGACCTGAAACTGTTCTTGAACGTGGTGAAATAAATTCAGTTTGTTTCTTGTTCTGACTGAAAGACCACTTCTCCTTGCTGGATCGCACCTAGCTTATGTAGCCTAATAGCTCTATGCGAGAGGCGTTGGCAAAGACGTTGACTTTCAATCTTCTGTAAACGAAAACGAAACTTAGATTCGCCAGGCCGCCGGACACCTGCTCATCACCTCGGCCTCCATGATCCGCCGCATCATCGAAGGGGCGGAGCTCTGGCAGCCCCAGAGAGAGGGCGAATATACAGCCAATTGGAACTGAGCATTGCTAAGGAGGAGGTTTTTAGTGAAGGAACCTTGAAGCCTTCAATTCTAGGAGAAGGTACGTTGGTTCAACAGTGACCGGGCCATGGCTCGGAGAAGGGGCAAACACATGTTTATCTAATCATGACAGTGATTAGAGGCAGTGGCAGGCGTCCAGGTCCATAATTATCTTAACGAGCTACACTTGTTGTTGGTTGGCTCATCATTTTGCTAGGAATTGGACTATAATTGTTTTTTTGGTTATTCAGTATAGCTTTAGTTATAGAAATGTCGTATGCTCTGTGACTTTTCCAAAGCCCATGGCATCTTTCTGAATTTTTTTCCTTATGACCCAATTGACAATCGAAAATTGTATGTTTTGGATGTTTGGGAAGTCAAGTTAATTTCTAACAGAATATAACTTTCTAGCAGAAGACTGGAATTCAAGTCTCATTGCATTTCTGTAATTTTGTGTATTAGGAATTATGAGTGATGTTTTCTAATCTGTGGTGTAAAATAAAAAGAGCAAATGTTTGACAAGAAGAGAACCAATTCTTTACTAACATCAGAAAGGAAAATCCTGCTTTACACATGAAGGTAAACATAAAACAAAAAAACATTAGAATTTTAGAAACGGAACAGAACAAAAATCCCGGGTCCAAACGAACTAAAGACACCGATGTCTTTACACAACCTTCCAAAAGCCCTGAGCCTCCTTCCGGCGGGTCTCCCCACGATGGCCTCGTACACCTCCTCGGCCTCAGGGGGCGGGGGCGGGAGCGGTGGAGATGGTGGCGGTGGGGATGGTGGCGGTGGGGATGGGGATCGCCGACCGCTACTCCAGCTTCAACCCCCGGGTCCCAGCCCCCGGGTCTTTGTCCTTCTCTAGGCCGGCGTCCGCTATCCACAGGTGCTTCACCCTCTGCTGCAGCCGCATGCGAGCCAGGACCCGCTTCTGGTCCTGGCGGGTGATCCAGCGGGGCTTGGAGTTCTTCAGGTCATAGCGCCTGTCGGCAAACCACTGGGCCAGTTTTTGGCGCTGCCGGCCCGTCAACTCCGTCAGCCGGTCGTAGTCGCTCGGTTCGGGGTACTGGCAGGCCAGGAAGGCCCGACGCAGATGATTCAGCTGCTCCAGCTGCTCCAGCTGCTCCCTGGTCTTGTTTTTGTTCTTGGGTTTGGCGTCCGGCGGACTGGCCTTGGCCTTCGAGGTGTCCAGGTCGCTGAGGGCTGACGTGTTACCGTGGGTGGAGCCATTGCCGGGGGCGACGCCGTCTACGCCATCGTGGTCTCTGCTCACAGTTGCCGTTGAGTCGGCTTTTCGACCTGAGTGGTTCTCACCGGCCCCCGGTGGCCCCCTGTAGCCCTTGCTGGCAAGTGGGCTAACCTGAACTTTGGGCAAAAGGTCATAGGGCGTCTTCTTCTTCTTCTTCCTGGGTGGTCCGTACCGACGGCGGACAGACGACACAGGAGGAGGCGTCGGGGACGCTGTACTCTCGCCCGTCTCCCCTGACCCTCCCCCTCGGCCCTCGCCCTCCTCTCCCTTTTCTGTGGCCACGCCTCTCGCTCCCATCTTCACACACGAACCTGACCCCTCGCTGCTCCCTCTCTTGCCAGCCTCCTCCAAAACATCTTCCCTTGCCGCCTCCTCCTCCTCCTCCTCCTCCTCGGCCTCCTCTTTCTCCTCCCCCTGCTCCCTCACCGCCTGTGGGTCGCCCTCCCCCCCCACCACCACCGCCGCCTTCGCCGCTTTCGCCGGTCTTCGGCGCCCCGGGCCCAGCAGCCTCCTTTGGACCGCGCAGATGTCGGCGTAGTCCCAGCTGATGCCGTAGTGGAGGCGCTGGAACATAAACCACACGCGCACGTGGTCCAGGTGCAGGGAGCAGCGCCGTGCCAGCTTCGCCATCTCCTCCCGCTTCGGGTAAGGGAACACTTCGAAGGCCCCGTCCAGGGTGTCGGCCACGTGGGCTACTTCCTGGGTGATGGAGTTGGAGTGGACCCACAGCAGCTTGTTGTCCGCGGAAAACACAGGGAGGCACAGGGTGCTGTTTTTGTTGAGGCTGAAGGCTTGGGCCTGGGTGAGGGAAGGGAGGGGGGAGCCGGCGGGCGTAGCCCCCCTGCATGGGGAGAGGGAAACTGGAGGGCACGGGGGACATGAGAGGGGGCTCGTATTTTGTAAAGTAAATCCCTTTATGTCCAAAGGGCTGACAGACGTGGATTTCTCCTCGAAAACCTGTAACGACCAACAAAAATTAACTTGACTGATATTGTCATACTTATCATAACTTATTATGCTCAACATTCATATGTGCAATTAAATCCCCTCAGTCACAAATTCGGATTTATCCGTGAGTGAAATATGAAATTTGTGAAATATGAGAGGCCTACAAGAAGAGCTTAAAAAACAAAACACAAAGTAGAATCCCCTAACTAAAGGCCTTCCGATACTACCGAGGTCAGTAGGTATTTAGGATGAGACATTGTCGTTTATAGTATCTTCAGATATTCATGTCGGTAAGTAAAAAGAAGTGGATTAACAAGAATATTATTTTTTTGTTTTTACAAGCTTAATAAACTCTAGAACTAGGGAAGACTACTTGTGGTTGTGATACCTTTTTAACATTCTTTATGAAATGTTCGAACGCTTAGGCCTACTGTTTTAACGTTGGAAGAAACCCCAGCTTTCACCACCTCGGTGAAGTTAGTTCGATGCACACGTTTGAGATGCACACTGAACAGTCACAAAATACTCTATACTGTACAGGCTAGTAGATGTTGCTTGCTTCTTTCTGCCCCGAGTTTGGACAGTGCAACAGTGATGACGTACCTGAGAAATCCATGGATTGAAGACCGGCAAATATATATAAAATGAGGGCTTGTAATGTGAACGCTATAATATGAAGGCTTTCTCATAACTATCCTCTTGTTAGTGACATTGTTTTTGTCTTGTTTCTATCAGTAATATTTATTTTAATTCATTGTTTTCTCTCATGCAGGACCTTGAAAACATGCAGCATGCGATCAATAACAATATGTATTCAATAAAATTATTTGAATTATTAATCTGCTGTCTTTAATTCTTTGAATTATTAATCTGCAGTCTTTTTGTTAAAGGTATAAAGGGATTAAGTAGGCTAAACTTAAGCAGGTTCCCCACGTTAAACTGCTATATGCATTACATGTCATTGTAAAATTGTAAAAGGCTTATTTTCATGCATATGACTCAGGGTGTCCCGGGTGCATTATTTTTATATAAGGCCTAATATTTGATGTCTGAGTTGCGGTCATTTATGTACCCGCGCACCACTGCTACATACAGATCCATTCCACGATTTAGAAAAGTAGGTACTAGACACGCCTCCAACTACAAGTTACGCCTCCTACTACAAGTTACACCTCCTCTGACTACAAGTTACGCCTCCTACTACAAGTTACTACTACAAGCTGGACGCAGACAGATACTATTGGGAAACCTAGGCTTTTTGCTCAGTGGTTAGAGTTTGTCTTCCATGCCTGTGTTCTCCTCCTGTCCAGTCCAATACAAGACTAAGCTGACAATTAAATATATCTTTTGTAAATAAAGTGTGCCAGTGATTATTCAATAGATCAGCGACTCAATAGTTTCCATTCTTTAGACTATTAACTTACATGGTAGTTGGTCGCTTTAAGTTTCTTTTAATGAAGGTAGTTGGGTTCTTGTTCTGCCTTGTTGTAGCGGCCTATTATGTATATTTATATCTCTAAATCACTCTATATCTGAAACAGATATTTATACATTTCGTACAGCACTCATATCTGAAACAGATCTAATTAAACAAATTAAATGAAACGTTATTAGAGGTGATTGTATAATGACATTTAGTTTTAAACTCTCCACAAGGGTGCACAATACAATGGAGAACAGGTAGGATAATAAAAGGAAAAGCTAAGCCTCGATGCAAGACAATATGATTAGGGGTGGGACTATACAAACATGCGTAATCCTAGATTTAAAAAGCAAAAAAATGAACTGCCAGGTAACCAGAAAGTAGCTGCTGTGCAAATTTAAGTTTTGGGCTGCGCTAGCTAAGGTGGGCCATGCGAAGGCATGCCTGCTGGCCATGCTGAGACTCTACCGTAAAGATTGATAGATTTCGGTGAACATAGGACCCTTTTCCAGAAAAGGGTCCTATGTTCCCCCGCAACAGTGGGGAACATAGGACCCTTTTTCAGATAAAGGGACCTATGTTCCCCGGTATGTTTTGCTACAGGGGAACATAGGACCCTTTTTTGGAAAAAACGGGGGGGAAAGTCCTAGGTTCCCCGAGTGGGCAACATAGGACCATGGGAACATAGGGATGACCCTTATATCAGGGTGCACACACTGTATTGTATGTCTTTGGGTGCAAGTTCAGCTCTATTCTGCTGACCAAACACATATGACGTCTGCATTGAACGGAGATAACAGAAACACAGGCTAGGCTACAGCAAATTAGGCTAGTCGGAAAAAAAACCCGAGAGCTTGCTTGTTAGAAATCTTGTAACACAACTCACTTAATCTTTTTATTTGTAATCCAACACGCATCAGACTCACCATAGTGATGCTATTGATGCTTTTGTTCAGTTGCTTTTGTGAAAGATGGTTCTATTTCATGTATGCTATTGCTACGCCGTCTCTAGGCTTCGCCTTGGGCTTGTCTCGCGCGCGCTGAAAATGTCAAACTATGCACTAATCAGCGTGGGCACCGCCCACATTTCCCACTGTATCGTGTCTATATAAAGCGGTGTATACCGTCGCTCATCCTCCCTTTTCTTTCAGCACTTGTGCTTATCAGTGGAAAATCGAGAATACATTAAGATGATTAATGTGCTCTGGTGACTTAAGTCGTTTTGACTGGGGTCCAGCAGCCAGTACATTGATCGGGCTCCGATCGCAGCTTCACCTTAGCCCATAAGGCGAAGCCTAGACGGCGTAGCCTACAAGGAATAGATTGATAGTTATGTTATTATAACTCTAGTTCTATGATTGTAGGCGTAGCCGTCTAGTTTCCCACCTGCTGTACCCTCGTAATGCTGAAAGAAAAGCGTGGAGGTTGAGCGACGGTATACACCTCTTTATATAGACACGATTCCGTGGGAAATGTGGGCGGTACCCACGCTGATTGGTGCATAGTTTGACATTTTCAGCGCGCGCGAGACAAGCCCAAGGCGAAGCCTAGACGGCGTAGCCTACATGAAATAGAACCCTCTTTCACAACCACACTCGATGTATTTTAAGTCCCAGTTATACAGTGGGGTTCTCCCAAAACTTAAAAGTGAAAATCCTAATGAGGTGGTGAAATCTCGGATGTTCACCTCCACGTTGAGTGAGTTCAGCCCCCTGCCTACTGCTGCCATTGCTCAGCAAACTGAGCCATCGCTGAACAAAAGCATCAATAACATCACTATGGTGAGTCTGATGCGTTTTGGATAGACGGCTACGCCTACAATCATAGAACTTTTAGTTATAATAACATAACTATCGTTTCCAAGTTTGAAAATATCTAAATCTTTTATTGATCGAACCTAACACAAATAAGAGATCGGCGCGGCGGAGTATTATTTAACATCGTGGAAAAGGCGCCCTCTAGAGGCTAAGGCCTTATTGGCTGAAATCTGCCTGGAACATTTAAATTTCATTTAAAATCCATTTAAATTGTACTTAAATTGATGGCGTATCTAAGTTTCGTTTACAGAAGGTTGAAAGTAAACGTGTTTGAAAACGCCTCTCTCAGAGTCAGTCAGAACAAGAAACGAACGGAATTTATTTCACCAAGTTCAAGGAACAGTATAAGGGTCTACATTTAATACGATTAACTTAAATGTCTAAAAGCAGGAGCAGCAGCGCCGAGGTGTGCCCAGAAAACCATCGACATCGGGGAACGCCAACGTTACCTTTGACCCGCTCACAACATTGGGACCTTGGATGTCTCTGTCTATGGACCACAGGAACGTTTTTTACAGACAGCAGTTGGGGGGGCGAAGTGTATCAAAGTGTAACCAAAGACGACCGACAGAGCTCCCTGAGGATGTTGCTGCAGAGGAAAAAGGATACCTAGTAGGAATCCTGAGGGTTCAAGCACACCTCGACAGTTCCATTTCATGTAGGCTACGCCGTCTAGGCTTCGCCTTGTCCATCGCGCGCGCACGGGACGAGCCCATAAGGCGCTATGGCATCTACGCTATGGCATCTACGGATGTGAATACTTTTGCTACACATTTACCACCTAGACGTGTTGCAAACCTACCTGCAAAAACCCCCACAGCTGAGAATTGCAGGAGCAGATTCGAGCAGTTATAAAATGGATTTGGGCTCGCTCATTAAAATGCTGAATTAACATAGCGTTCGATATCATTTTATTTGTGAGGAAATTTTTCACAGATGTGCAACTTCTGATGCATTAGTTCAAATTTGGGTTTACGAATGCACACCTTTTGGGCATGTTCTCAGATTATGAAACATGGGTGTGCGAATGTGTTTTGCACCAACTACGCTGCAATAATTTTAGCAAAAGGTTTTGTGCACCTGTAACACAGATGTGCATATTCGTAGACCCTATTTTGTGTTTACAATTGTATAACAAATATTTACGACTACAAATGTACTGTTACACATTTGTGACTTTAGAGTACACATGCAAAATAAATATATACGTCTTCAAATTTACTGTGACTTTAGTGTACGCATTCAAATTCTGCAGTTACTGGTGCTAAAGACTTTTGCTACAATAAGAGAAGCTGAACAGCTTGTGATATGCATCGCCGAAAATAATCTAGTTTCAAAGTCCCTGTAAATAGCATGCAGCCAACGAGGTATGTTTTTTGTGGTTTCCCTGCATTGTTTTGCTTGTTTGGCTCTTTGTGTGCCGTGTAATTTATGATTTCATGTAAAGCTAATGCCGTGATTTCTGTTGTACTGTGTGTCTTCATCTATAGTTTTCACGGTGAAGTTGGAGTAAAAGTCTGCAATAAAACCTGTCAAAGGAAACCACTGATGTCTGCCGACTGCTTTTAGAGGGATTTATACATGGTGAATCGCAATGATCGCAAGCAGAGAGTGAGAGTCAGTGAGCAGCAGCTGAACCAGCCTAAAAAGTCACATCAGTGACTAAAAACCATAAACGTCATTCATGCCAAGTAAAAGGAAAAACCTCAGACACGAGAAGTTAACGGAGTGGTGCACTAGGCCCTCTCGAAGGCCGGGCCGAAACAACATTTGTTTCACTACGAGTCCTTTCAGCTGCCCACCCCTCCTTCTCCAGCAAAAAATAATTACATAGAACGGCTAATAAAACGTTTGAGGTGGCGTTTTGAAAAGAGAAAACTTACATTTTTTTAGTACATGGCATAAAGATAATTATGAGCCTTTGATTGATACCCAGCCATTTTTTGCGGAGGCACATTCCTGTTCCCCACTTATATTGGAGTGAACGGAGAGATCTACTTCTGGGCCAAATGAATCGAGGGACCCATCTACAGTATGTTCTGTTCCCGGGGGCTTGCACTTGACACCACAGCCAGCCACAGTCGCCTAACCCCCCCCCACGGCAGGATTTCTCGTCCAACCACCCACCATCCAATTTAAATGTTCCAGGCAGATTTCAGCCAATAAGGCCTTAGCCTCTAGAGGGCGCCTTTTCATCGATGTTAAATAATACTCCGCCGGCGTTTGTCTGAGGTGCAATCAATTAAAGATTTCGTAATTTTCAAACTTGCTAACCCTCTTTCACAACCACACTCGATGTATTTTAAGTCCCAGCTATACACTGGGGTTCTCCCAAACGTAATAGGGCAAATCCTAACGGTCCTAAGTGGTGAAATCTCGGATGTTCACCTCCCCGTTGAGTGAGTTAGCCACCTGCCTACTGCTGCCATTGCTCAGCAAACAGCCATTGCTGAACAAAAGCATCAATAACATCACTATGGTGAGTCTGATGCGTGTTGGATTACAAATAAAAAGATTAAGTGAGTTGTGTTACAAGATTTCTAACAAGTATGCTCGGTTTTTTTTTATTTGCTGTAGCCTATGTTTCTGTTATCTCCGTTCAATGCAGACGTCATATGTGTTTGGCCTGCAGAATAGAGCTAAACTTGCGCCCAAAGATATACGATACAGTGTGTGCGCCCTGATATAAGTAGGGATAATGTAGGCCAACATCGGAAGGTCTTCAGTTAGGTGATTCTACTTTGTGTTTTGTTTTTTTAAGCTCTTCTTGTAGGCCTCATATTTCACTCACGGATAAATCCGAATTTCTGACTGAGGGGATTTAATTGCACATATGAATGTTGAGTATGATAAGTTATGATAAGTATGACAATATCAGTCAAGTTAATTTTTGTTGGTCGTTGCAGGTTTTCGAGGAGGAATCCACGTCTGTCAGCCCTGTGGACATAGAGGGATTTACTTTACAAAATACGAGCCCCCTCTCATGTCCCCCGTGCCCTCCAGTTTCCCTCTCCCCATGCAGGGGGGCTACGCCCGCCGGCTCCCCCCTCCCTTCCCTCACCCAGGCCCAAGCCTTCAGCCTCAACAAAAACAGCACCCTGTGCCTCCCTGTGTTTTCCGCGGACAACAAGCTGCTGTGGGTCCACTCCAACTCCATCACCCAGGAAGTAGCCCACGCGGCCGACACCCTGGACGGGGCCTTCGAAGTGTTCCCTTACCCGAAGCGGGAGGAGATGGCGAAGCTGGCACGGCGCTGCTCCCTGCACCTGGACCACGTGCGCGTGTGGTTTATGTTCCAGCGCCTCCACTACGGCATCAGCTGGGACTACACCGACATCTGCGCGGTCCGAAGGAGGCTGCTGGGCCCGGGGCGCCGAAGACCGGCGAAAGCGGCGAAGGCGGCGGTGGTGGTGGGGGGGGAGGGCGACCCACAGGCGGTGAGGGAGCAGGGGGAGGAGAAAGAGGAGGCCGAGGAGGAGGAGGAGGCGGCAAGGGAAGATGTTTTGGAGGAGGCTGGCGAGAGAGGGAGCAGCGAGGGGTCAGGTTCGTGTGTGAAGATGGGAGCGAGAGGCGTGGCCACAGAAAAGGGAGAGGAGGGCGAGGGCCGAGGGGGAGGGTCAGGGGAGACGGGCGAGAGTACAGCGTCCCCGACGCCTCCTCCTGTGTCGTCTGTACGCCGTCTGTACGGACGACCCAGGAAGCTGCTGGGCGCGGGGCGCCGACGACCGGCGAGGGCATCGAAGGCGGCGGTGGTGGTTGGGGAGGACGACCCACAGGCGGTGAGGGAGCAGGTGGAGGAGAAAGAGGAGGAGGCGGAGAAAGAGGAGGAGGAGGAGGAGCGGGCGGCAAGGGAAGAAGTTTTGGAGGAGGCTGGTGAGAGAGGGAGCAGCGAGGGCTCAGGTTCGTGTGTGAAGATGGGAGCGAGAGGCGTGGCCACAGAAAAGGGAGAGGAGGGCGAGGGCCGAGGGGGAGGGTCAGGGGAGACGGGCGTAAGGGTGGAGGTAGGAGGTGAGGAGGAGGAGGAGGGGGAGGAGCAAGGGCAGGAGGGGAGGGTGGAGACCCCCGGCCAGCCCTGTAAAAGAAAGCTGGGGCAGGAGAATGAAAAGGGCAAAAAGAGTGCCAGGGACAAAGGGGACATGGCACGGGTCAGGAAGGGGGCAAAGTCGACGGAGGAGGAGGACCCCCCAAAGAGGAAAGACGGGGAGCCCGGACGCGTCGAAGGAGGAATGGCGTTGCTCACGAACCAGGAGCCCGTCCCTGAGAGCACAGCATCCCCGACGCCTCCTCCTGTGTCGTCTGTACGAAGTCCGTACGGACGACACAGCAAGAAGAAGAAGAAGACGCCCTTTGACCTGTTGCCCAAAGTTGAGGTTAGCGAGATCCCGCTTTCCAGCAAGGGCCACAGGGGGCCACCGGGGGCCGGTGAGAACCACACAGGTCGAAAAGCCGACTCGACGGCAACCGTGAGCGGAGACGACGACGGCATCACCCCAGGCAATGGCTCCGCCCACGGTAACACGTCAGCCCTCGGCGACCTAGGCACGTCGAAGGCCAAGGCCAGTCCGCCGGACGCCAAACCCAAGAACAAGACCAAGGAGCAGCTGCGTCGGGCCTTCCTGGCCTGCCAGTACCCCAACCCGTGCGACTACGACTGGCTTTCGGAGTGGACGGGCCTGCAGCGCACCCGACTGATCCAGTGGTTTGGCGACGCGCGCTATGAGATAAAGAACAGCAAGCCCCGCTGGATCACCCCCGGGGACCAGCAGCGGGTCCTGGCTCGCATGCGGCAGCGGCAGAGGATGAAGCACCTGAGCACGGGGGAGGCCGGGGCCAGCGGGCCCGGGGCTGGGACCTGGAGGTTGAAGCTGGAGGAGCGGTCGATCCCCATCCCCACCGCCACCATCTCCACCGCTCCCGCCCCCGCTCCCTGAGGCCGAGGAGGTGTACGAGGCCATCGTGGGGAGACCTGCCGGAAGGAGGCTCAGGGCTTTTGGATGGTTGTGTAAAGACATCGGTGCCTTTAGTTCGTTTGGACCCGGGATTTTTGTTTTGTTCAGTTTCTAAAATTCTAATGTTTACCTTCATGTGTAAAGCAGGATTTTCCTTTCTGATGTTAGTAAAGAATTGGTTCTCTTCTTGTCAAACATTTGCTCTTTTTATTTTACACCACAGATTAGAAAACATCACTCATAATTCCTAATATACAAAATAACAGAAATGCAATGAGACTTGAATGCCAGTCTTCTGCTAGGAAGTTATATTCTGTTAGAAATTAACTTGACTTCCCAAACATAAAAAACATACGATTGTCAATTGGGTCATAAGGATAAAAATATCAGAAAGATGCCATGGGCTTTGGAAAAGTCACAGAGCATACGACATTTCTATAACTCTAAAGCTATACTGAATAACCAACAAACCAATTATAGTCCAATTCCTAGCAAGATGATGAGCCAACCAACAACAACAAGTGTAGCTCGTTAAGATAATTATGGACCTGGACGCATGCCACTGCCTCTAATCACTGTCATGATTAGATAAACATGTGTTTGCCCCTTCTCCGAGCAATGGCCCGGTCACTGTTGAACCAACGTACCTTCTCCTAGAATTGAAGGCTTCAAGGTTCATTCACTAAAAACCTCCCCCTTAGCAATGCTCAGTTCCAATTGGCTGTATATTCGCCCTCCCTCTGGGGCTGCCAGAGCTCCGCCCCTTCGATGATGCGGCGGATCATGGAGGCCGAGGTGATGAGCAGGTGTCCGGCGGCCTGCAGCAGAGTGGAGGCGACCCTCAGAACTTCCCTGCGGTGGGGGGGAGGGCGAACAGAAATCAGCTGAGGAACGTGATGGTACATCAGCCCATATGTATTTGAACTCATAGCCTCTGCCCGTCGTTTTTGCCCGCTTTGCGAGATCCTATCCCCATCCGATGCTCAATACCTGAGGATTTTCTTGGGCCCCAGGCACTGGAAGTCAGCACCGATGGAGTACAGGCCCCGGTAGGTGGCATTGACGCTCAGAGACCCAAAGACGTCCTTGGGGTGTATCCTGTACAGGTCAAAGGTGACGCGGGCAATGTCTTTTCCGTTGCGTGGCTTTTTGTTGCTGCCTTGGTATTGACTGACGACTGCACCCTGAGGGTCCAGAGTCCACAAAGAGAAGGGTTAGGTAGGTCAGTCATTTCTATCTAATCGCATCAAATTCAAGAACACCTTTTTCAAAAATTACTTTTAAATAAGTGGTCGTTTCATGGTGGTCCACCTCCATGGTGGCACTAAACCAAGGTAAGCGAAACATCGCTGATCACAATCCACCAGGCCATAGAGTGTACAACACACAATACATTTGAATCTTTGTTTTATCAACCGATTATTTTGTTTGTTTTTATAATGAGGGACAGAGTGACCATTTGCTTATCTCGTCTTCTGCTTGTTTAACGCAGTGCTTGTCAAACACAGACTGTACAAAATGGGTTTAGTCCGACAAATGGCTTGTAGCAGGGGACCCATGGGTTCATGGGAAAGCCATAATAAACGTAGATTTTTTTTTAATTATCTGCCGTTTGTCACTGGATCATTCCTATGTTAGAAAACTGAGTAGAGTAATAACGTATCATGAATTAACAAAGGCTAATTAACAAAATATTCTACAGTGGTGGTGGGACACTTGTATTAATTGTATGGCCCAAAAAGTAATCAGTAATAGTCTCAAAAGGGCTTCACTCACAGGCCACATTTTATCACACCGAACTAGTACTAAACCCCCAAAAGATCAAGAAAAGATTCGGCCGCTGTAAAGAGAGACAGAGCGAGAAGAGCCAGATAGCAAGAGTTTGAAACTAGGGAACCCAAAACAGCCCTACCTCTCTTCTCACCCCATCCCTATATTTCTAGGCTTTTGGGAAGTGTTGTGTTAACACACCTGGGATTGACAGGCATGATCGATTCCCCATACCAATCAGGAAAGAGATGCCCGATAGGTCAGAAATTAGCGAATTAGCGGTCTATAATCCATACTTTCTCATACAGGGGCAGGCGGCAGGCACTGTCACCAATTTTCTCACTGCCCACCTCAATCACTAATAGCTAACGGATGGCTATGTTACTTCTAACAAATTACTCTCAAATAATAGCTCTTAAATAATACCTACAGCTCCTTAAATGATCAAGGACGAAACCTTAAGGTAAAAAGGCGAGCTCCTGCCCTGGTTTGACGTACCGGTATTGGCTTCCATGTTTGGCCACCCTCTAGGGTCATGAGCACGGTGTTGTCCGGCAGCGCCATGAAGAACTCCTCCGAGTCCACCTCGGTGCCGTCCTCCTCACACACCAGCACCACGGACACGGCCGACAGCGCCAGCAGCAGGGACTGACACGCCTGGGGGAGGGGGAGGAGCCAAGGAGCCGTGTGAGAGGCCTTCTTGTACTGCATCGAATACCAAGGCGTCGACAAAGCATTGACTAATCAATCCATTTTGTGTGTGTGTGTGTGTGTGTGTGTGTGTGTGTGTGTGCGTGCGGTGTGCATGTTTGTGTGTGTGCATGCATGCGTGTGTGTGTGTGTGTGTGTGTGTATGTTTGTATGTGTGTGTGCATGCATGCATGTGTGTGTGTGTGTGTGTGTGTGTGTGTGTGTGTGTGTGTGTGTGTGTGTGTGTGTGTGTGTGTGTGTGTGTGTGTGTGTGTGTGTGTGTGTGAGTTTTGTGTTGTCCGTCATTCCCACCCGCTCCCGCAGCTCCTCCAGGGTCCCTGCTGTGACGCCCTTCCTTGTGTCCCGGGTGTGGGTGCACACCCGGAAGGGCCGCTGGGGCGGAGACCACACCCGCCTGGTAACTGACCTGAGAGGGAGAGGGAGAGGGAGAGGGAGAGAGAGAGAGAGAGAGAGAGAGAGAGAGAGAGAGAGAGAGAGAGAGAGAGAGAGAGGGAGAGAGACAGAGGGAGAGACAGAGGGAGAGACAAGGAGAGAGAGACAGGGAGAGATATTTTTTTTCTTAATGCTGGAGCATAGGCTAAAGCATAAAGCACCAGGAGTGTCGCCAAAAGGGAGATGTGAAATTAGGACAGATTGGGTCAGGGCCCAGGGGAGGCGCCTCTTCAGCTCTTCAGACTAACAACATAACAACAATTCAACGCTCCTAAGCTCCCAAACTGACGGCGGGGATAGGCCTTTTACTGGGAAGCTGGTATAACACACAGAAATGTTTTCCTTAATTGGTCCCTTTCATTAGCAGTTTAAATACTTTATATATCTGTATATATATATATATATATATATATATATATATATATATATATATATATATATGTATATATATATATATATGTTGTACAATACAAGACTTCTCATATCAATATTCAATTTAAAGTACATTAATTCAGTTGATATATAGATAGTTTTAAATATATACTTTTAAGATTCAGTTCTGCTGTCAAATGTAATGGTCTCCAAGCCATGGTCTGCCTCTGTGTTTACACGAGAACACAGTGTTTTTGTCTATCACCCGTAACTCGAACTCAAACACATAATTTGCCTTACTTGAACAATGAAGATGTCGTGTCCATCTTATCGGAGTGTTCTGTCCTTTATTTTGGTCTTATTGTAGGCTCCGTATCAAGCGTCCGGTCTCTGGGTCAGGACTTGTTGTGAGTGTCCTGACAATCCCCCTCTATCGGACTTTGATCCCAGATGAGGTGACGATTTACATACCGATAATCGATCAAAGGTCAAAGAGGCCTCTTGTTGGCTTACATCTCAGTATAACCTGGATATTCTGATTCCATTCTGCTATTTCACAATATCAGAGATAAAACACTACCAATTATTTGGCATAACATAGGATTTTTTTAACTTCAATTTCGGATTCCTTTAGTTAAAAATTTTTTTTTTATTGAGTTTTACATTATGTTCAATACTGAATTTTTGTCTTTATGTTGCATTTACATCTTAGTGTTCCATTATTTTCAAGTCGCACCATTTTACATCCATTGTATAAACTCTGCAAGTCTTATTCTGCTTTGTGACTTGTGATCGTTTAATTAAACTATGCTTTCAACCATGCAGACCTTAAAAAAAAAGAAGGAAATATACTTGAGCCTCTTCTGTACTAGGCCTACTGAGCGTTTTTTGCATTGGCGGTTGTGCGGGCATATTTTGTCGAAAGATCCCGTCTGCATCCTGCAAGACTACAATTTGCGCATACAACCCTTCTACTTTGTTGTCCTGCTTTAATTGGGTTTTTGGAAACTTTCTTTTAATGTATGATTATGTAATAAGACATTGTTATATCATGTATATGTTATATAATATTTGATTTAACTCCTTTTTTTGGATACGTCTTGTATTGTTACTTTTTCAAAATATTGTTGATGAAGGCCAGTATTTTTCTTGTTAAAGGTTGGGTAGGTGATTTGGGAAACGCCAGCAGATTTTGAAAATACACAACTCAAATGGTCCTACCCCCTCTCCTTCAACGCTGACTCTGACTCCACCCATTCCAAGTACCTGGACGCGCAATCATGCACGAGCGCGAACAGAGATGCGCGAGAGCGAGCCAGGCTAGCGTAGGTTTTCGTTTAACAACATGGCACTACATTCAGCTGTAAGTTGCACCCAGTACCGCGGGAAGTAGGAGTGCTGGGGGTGCTGCAACACCCCCTGTCCGAGGCCCTGTCTTATCACAGAAAACTATCATTTCTAAACACTCCGGCCAAAGTGGAGATTTCTGAAAACGCCGGTTATGTGTTGTCGTGTCAACGGGGAGAAACGGGATTTTAGGTTCTGAAGCGTCACATTATGCACCAGGAAATGCTTAACGTCATGTGAGCGCCCGCTGTACCGTATTGGTCCGAATATAAACACAAACCCCATTGTAAGACGACCTATATTTGGAAAAAAGATTTGAAGACCAGATCTTTTATGAATAAATAAATTGTATTCATTGAAATAATATACGAAAATAAAAAGGCATCGAATAAAACACTGCATTGCCACTAAACAGTAGTGCAAATAGGCCGTACTGATGTGTACACCAAAGACTATTCCTGACACTCCTCTGCCCCGCTGTGTTCGCTCTGGCTGTGGTCGCTCCGAACTGTTTCGGCCCGTGGCAAAGCGAGTCATCCTCGCTGCTGTCCAAGGCATTTTGAGACGCAGCATTTATTTAATGCTCATATGACCTAGTGCTGAAAAAAGGTTATATGAAAAAGTGTGAGGGTAGCGGTGGTGCGCTAAACTTGTTCTGTGAGCAGCTGGATGTGAACGATCGATTTTCAACTGTCCGCGCATGCACTGGTGTAATTGAGCTGCGCTGCTATACATCTTTTTTTATCAATGTAACGAGTTGCGAGTCTAGTGCAGGCTGAGTTTTTTTTTTTCCCAGCACCCCCTGCTGAGAATACGTTCTCGCTGCAATGGTTGGACCAGATGTTATAAACATTAAACGGTCACATAAATCATTACTATTTTTAGAAAATGTATGTTTGTTTCATATAATTGTATTGGAAGTCCTGGTTTTCACTAGGGTTGCCGCGGTGTGGACATTTTCACACCGAGTAATACACTCGTCTCCACACCGGTATTACCGAGTATAAACGGTATAAACTTTGAAACTAGGTCAACCGCCACACAAGCATCGGTTTTTAGACCCTTCTCGTCCTTCAGTTGCCGCCAACGTTCGAAAGCAGCGCCTAGGATTATTCTTGATTTCAGTTTTTCTCTTTCAGCGTTTTTATTATCAATTACTCTCTGAAAAAGAGTTTTCCTTCTCTTTGCTGGTGGTGGTGGGGATGGTGGCGTCTTGCCTGCCATGGAAATTGTCTTCTACTGCTAGGTCCAAATGTGGATTAACTAGTTCCAATAGCCACCGCAGGATAACAACAAACAGGAGCTTGCTCTGGGTCACGAGCTCTGGGTCACGAGTACTGCACGAAGGGGTCGCGCGCGGGGCGCGGGGGAGGGGGAGTGCAGTACGACCGTTTGATTGACGTACTTACTGTCCAATGCAACTCGGTGGCAATAGAAATGATTGGCTGGAGTTTTTCGAGCCCTGCCCGTTCCACAGATGATTGACATGTTTAATTTTCATGTCAGTACTTCTAACTCAGTGGCTGTAAGCGGGTTATGATAAGGATTTCAAGTAATTTTGCAAAAATGGCCAAAAAAGCAAATCACCTATACAACCTTTAAGCGAGGCATTATCTAACATAAGGGCTTTCACAAAAACATAACAAAACAAAAAACCAACGGAAATCGTCATTTCCGGCGAAAAGGGCTTCGATTGTTTTGCTGTCAAAAACCGCACGCCAGGGCGGAGTTTCTCATTTTAACTGTGTAATACAGACCCCGCTCCCGTGGCATGCGATGCAAAACGGAAACTCAACTTAATTAATGTCGTTTTGGTGAAAGCGGGAGCATTTAGCCACGGGGAAGCTGCGAGGCTTTGTCTATACTACCGGGTGCAGCATTTTAATGTTTGATCGCAAAGTCGTATTCTCATACAAGTTGGCTGCGAGGTTATGATCACTTCAGCACATTAAGTGACCAAACCCTCAGCCACCATCTCGTTTATATGGCGGCAAAGGAACCTGCAGAAAATGGTACGTTCAGTACTACCTTCAACAATGCGGATGTTTATATTCATGATGAACTGTAACTGTATGTCGTCGGAGATTTTAAACATGTTTATGTGTGCAAGAACCGTATCAATATTCAATACATCGGAATCTCTAGGACGACTACTCCAAGGATAGTATCCGGGTTTTTTTGCACAGCATACCTGGACAAACGTGTCACCCGTCTCCCTTGGAGATTCAACAAATGCGGTGACTTTCTTTGGCATCGATTGTCTTTTTCAAATGTTTTTTTCCTTTTCCCAACCACCACCACCACCGCAGATGTCAGCCTTCCCTTCCCCGCGTTGCAGCTCTTGGCCCCGCCGGTGCGGCTGGTGTCGGCGGCCGTGTGGAAGGTGTTGAAGCAGAGGGACGTGGCTCGGTACGGGGTCGTTGAAGAGTTCGTGACGTCGGTGTGCGAGAGCGTACCTGGGATGCTTACCTTTCGGCACCAGGGTAAGCTGACGTTGGGACTGCGAGGACGGGTAAGTGATCATTTTGGCAGAAGGAAAAAAACCTGCCTGATTCAACAAAATATTTGTTGTTGTTATTAGATATTGCTCTATTTTTATTAGGCATACCAATATCAATAAGATCATGTTGTTATCTTCTAATTTTCCCCCTGCTTTTTGGAAGCTTGTATGCATTAAATGTAACAACAAGAGCTATTTGAGCGCCTGGTCAAATAGCTCAAGCCAATCAAGGCACAATTAGCGATAGAAGAACACAAAAAATAACCCACGTAGCTACACGTTCAGTGAACAGAATACAAAAAGAAATGACAGCAACACGGCACCAAAAAATTCCGAAACTGTTAATATAAATCTTATTATTGGTAACAACTACAGTCTAAAAAACAGGGTTGCATGGCTTCCCATGGCCTCCTGGAGAAAACGCCACTGGTGTGGATGCGGGTGTGGGTGTGTCCCAGCTCCAACTGTTTTCTCTTTTATTTTACAGTTGATTCTGGAGCTCCTCTCCTGCAGTCCAGATCATCCCGACCTGGAGCTTATAAACCGACATATGGAACGGTTCTGTGCTCCTGCACCCTGTTCCACAGCTCATAAACTGGTAGGCGAGGACCGTATTGAACCAAAGAACATTTAAACCAGGGCTTTCGAGCTAAAGGAGAACATAACAAACACCAATAAGAAACCACACCACCTTTTTCCCATGGTGGCCAGTTGGGAGTATGACTGCTGTGCTGTTCATGTTGCATCGGATGTCAACCACGTTTCGTGTGAAGTGTTATGATTATTATTTGTTTTATTGTATTTTCTTGTTTTATGTGTTTAGAAAAAGGACCTAAAGATCGAGAGGACGGTGAACAGCTTCCACGAGCTGGTGGAGACTCTTCTGCAGGACCCCGCTGAAAGACTGCAGTTCTTCAAGGTACACACACGGAAACACACCGACATAAACAAACAAAGACACCAACATACACACAAACAAAGACACCGACAATTGCTTTATAGGAAACACCATAGTTTTTGTATTTACCCTTTTTTTTTTGTTCCATGAAGGCATGAAAACATGCGTGTGGGGGTCTTTTCTTTGTGTACAGGAAGAGTTTCCTGAGGAGTATGGTCCCAAGTTTGATGAGGAACTTGAAAAGTTGCTCTGGGAGTTTTTGATTCGCCTGGACCAGCTGCTCCCAGTTCCTAACCTGGCTCAGGTACACCTGCACTCACCTGTGTGTCTCTCATTATGTATGATCCCTTAGTTATTTTTTTATTGAGCATTTGTGATACTCGAATGGTTTAATAACACATAAAACAATCGTATTCTGGAAGATACCCAGGGTTTACCTCTAACGTTTTAATTATTTTCCGATATTATATGTATACCTGTTCCTTTGTCTTCAAAAGTACTGATAGGAAGTAGTGCTGCACGATTTGACGAAAAAGTCATATTGCGATTATTGTCGACAATATTGCGATTGCGATATAATCAACAAATGGTGTCATGACTCTACTTGCTTGGTTATCAAGGAAAATGCACACAGATTACTGATCATTTTAAAATGTTTATTTCTTAACTCAAACATACAAACTTAAACTAGCATAAAAAATAAAAATTATAAAAAAAATGGTACAATACTGTTTCAAATTAACAATATTTTACAAAACGTAATCAATAAAATAAATAAATATATATTTCAAAATGAAGGCATTTCTGCAGTGCAAACTTGTTACGTTTTCTCAATAGTACAACTAAATGAAATAAATAGAATAAATAAGAAAATACAAATTAAAGAATATATTCTTTTATATATTTTTTAATTAAATCGCAGCCTTTTGCGCAAAGGCTGATATTGCGATCGATCAATCGTGCAGCACGGAAAGCTCATCAAATCCCCTCCGCTGTCCTAAATCCTTCTCGTTGTGTCTCTGTGTGTTCAGACGGTGTCGTGGCTCAGCACTGCCCCCCCTGTGCTGGAGGAGTGTGCGCAGGCGGCCACCCAGCCTCAACTGCTGAAAACCATTCTGCAGTACCAGACATGTTTAGGCCGTCTGGAAGTGGCTGGTAGGACAACGTGTTTGTGTCCACATTGAATGATTAATGCCCAGCTTTTTGGCCCTGTATGTAGACTCCGGTTGCAAGGGCAGCCGTTGAACGTCCAGACTTTTCCGTTATCGTTATCTTTGTTTAAAAAAAATGTCAATGGTAAACACCAGCAGTAGTGGTGAACCCCAATGGTGCTTAGGATATAACTAGATGAGCCCAATATCATGTTTTAGCCTGAATGAATGAATGGCAGGCCTGACGTCAGTAGGGGGTATAGTGGAACAGAGGCAAGCGGAGAAGAGTCTCTCTTTTTAAAATTCATGCACAGCTTAATCCGATTAAAGCCATAGTTCGACTATGCTCCTCCATTGGACAACTGCAATTGTCGAGTATACATGGTGGTGAGAAAATCGATTCATTGGCCGAAGCATGTTATGACCCGGTATAGTAGAGCCACCGGCTGACCTCTTTACGTCACCAGCAACAACAAACTCGGGCGGCATTCGAGACGGATGTTTTCAGTAGACAGCTGTCAGTTCACTTCGGGTCCATGTCATTTCTCCGACTCTATTGTTCCGACCTCTCGGTCGTATGCGGACTCCTCCGGCCGCGGGGCAGCGGTAGAGTCCAGCCGGAGGAGTCCGCATACGACCGAGACGTCGGAAAAAATAGAGTCTGAGAAATTACATGGACCCGAAGTGAACTGACAGCTGTCCCTCACACGGCAACAATCCCTTTCTCCTCCATATAGCGTTTCAATCGGGACTGCAGAGAGCCAAAGCCAAAGTTCCTTTCCCCAAATTCCTTCTCCACCATGGCCGAGATAACCCCCTGTACGAGTCTTTGTTGTGGAAGTAGCAGAGAGTCGGAGAACCAGACGCAGTCTTTAAGATTCATAATATCAGAGAATATCCCCGTCAGTTCGGCCGCGGCGCAATCAATGAATAAAGATCGTAAACACGTCGGAAGAAAAAAAAACATTTATTTTGACAGATGTGCACGACGTTACTACTTAACAACATCGTTGATGACCAACGTTTAGGAAACCATGTACTTTTAATTCAGCCTTGGGTGAACTCGAAGCTTAGTGTATACTGGATGCATGTTGATGATGATTCTTATAGGGGGTAATGGCATAACACTGGCTTCCTGCATCTTCTGCGTCACCTTTTTAAACAGTTCGCCGTTTCTCGTTTTCCGACGGCGACAACGATAAATATATCAAGAAATAATTGAATATTTATATTTATAAAGAAATAAGAATTATTTATATGTCAATGGCGACAACCACACGACTACCGTCTCCGTCTCCTTGTACTTCTGGCTCACGTCCCCCGTCCGCAAGATCTCGAGCATGCGCAGAACACGAACTCCGATATGCGATACGATGCTAGTATACATGCAGGTAGAAAGCCGACTATGAACGAGTTATCTAGGTGTTCTCATCCGATTTCGCTCGTCCGTGCCGATTTCTGTGCGCAGGTGATCGGTTAAAGGGGTTTAAATGCAATTTGCAATATCCTGTTGAGGTCTTATTAGTTTATTTACCCGATTATGACTGCATGTAAACGCACTGAGAATCTCTCCTCCCTTTCGCAGCCTCCCTGCCTCCGAAAATGGGCGACTCCATCTTGACATCGCTGTCCCTCCTGCCCTCTGGGAAGCCGCCCTCCGCCCAGCCGACAGCGGTCGGCCACAGCCCCTCCTCGAGGAGCAAGCCGGGCGCCAGGCGCCCGACAGACGCCGCGGAGAATACGAGCCAGTTTATCTCGCCGGTCATCGGGCTGATATCCAACAAAGACGTGCCGGCCATGATCACGGCGGCCGGCAGGAAGAAGGCGGCGAAGGACAAGGAGGAGAGCGAGAGGAGCAACGGAGTGAAACGTAAACAGCCAGACGCCGGCGAGGAAGAAGGAGCGGGCACGGAGGAGGGGGAGGAGGAGGAGGAGGAGGAGTGGAGCCCGGCGGGGCGTGGCACCGCTAAAAGGGGCCGGAGGAGTTCGAAGAAGCGGCGCGGAAGACCGAGTGGACGCCAGCGGAGCCGAAGCAAGAGTCTCTCGGAAGACGGCGACGGAGAGCCGGACACAGCGGGGCCCAGGAGTGAGGCCCGCGGGGCCCGGCCAGCCCTGTTCTCCTCCTGTCTGCGCAACCAGCCCACGGTGCTCCTCCGCAGGCTGGACCAGGCAGCGTTGGGCACCGCTAATGCTGAAGGTGCGGGGTTCAAGTGTGAACATGACGTCAAGAACGACGACGACGACGACGACGACGACAACGGCGAGCAGGGAAGTAGTGGCAACGTGCGCACCAAGAAGAATGTGCTCAAGATCTCAGCGGGGAAACGGAGGAAGTGCAAGACCCAGCCGCCCTGTTCAGATGACAAAGAGTAAGAGACAGGAGCGTACATGGAGTGCTTATTTTCTTATTGTTCTTTCAACCTCAATGCTTGAGAGAATAGGGTGAATAGATGATTATCGGATGGTGATCGGCGCCTTACCACAGATGGCATAGTTAAAAAGGATTGGTAAAATGGTCGGTATCTGCTTTCTTCTATTCTGCTTTGAAAGGCTTCTGCAGAGGTCGGCCTCTAACGGCTTTTAACCTTTTTGTATCTTCCCCTTCCTGAACCCTCTTTGGTCCATCTTTACGGTTTGAATGTTTTAAGTGTTTCTATAGCAGAAAATGTAATCAAGTGAACTGAGGTGAACTTCAAAAGCAGCCTATTAAAAAAAACTGTCTTGTGTTTTGAAAAATATTTTTAAATAATAAAAAAATAAGAATCGTGTCCAAAAAATGTAGTGTGTAGTTATTCTTCCAGGAAGTTATCCTTTATTTCCATTTCCATATGATACAGCTAATAACATATTTAAATTTGTAGTAATAAGTACCGTTAAATTGCAGCTTAGTAGCAAGACTACTACTTCCCATAGCCTTCTAAGCATAGTGTTTTTTAACTTTGCAATCCTAGGTGAAAAATAAACATTATTTTACAGAACAAATCTTTCTGGGAACAACTTTCATTGACTCATCTTCATGTATTGTTTCCATTTATTTTTTTACAGGAATTGTCATGTATATCCAGGTATATCCAGCCCTCCAACAATAACAGGTGATATAAAATTCCTGCATTTTTAAGTTGGTATGATAACTTTGTATAGGGACTTTTGCAACAATGGGTTGATGCCATGTAGACATAACTGCGGATTATGTGTCAATTTTGATGTGTAGAGTCACATCACACACCCGGAGAAAGCGACGACGTCATAGGAGATTCTGAGGATGAGGCCACAAAGAACTTTAAGGGGATGGTATGTACAAAAGAAACCCGTCTGGTAAGAAGGGAATAATTACTCTGCTTAGCTCTGACCAGTAGTGGTGCATTGTGAGACATGAAAAAAAAACATGCACATCCAGAGACATGCATTGTGTATTGAATGGATGAAAAACGATATTGTTGTGTCCCTATCATTTGATTGATGCTGAAAGATTATAATATAGTGTGTTTGTGTTTCTGTGTCCCAGCTGTTTGTGAAGCGTTACTACAAGACCAAACACGACACCTACGTTCCAACTCTGCGTGAATTCTGTAAACCTTGGATGGCCAGGCCTAACCTGCTCTCCCCCGGCTGATGGAAGAGATGACGTAGATGCATGTTCACTGTCATGTGTGTGTGATGTCACTTATTAAATTACGTTTACGCCTTTTTAACATAAGCTACATGATCATGGAATGGGACGCATTTTATGTTGGCTTCTTACTTAAAAAATGTTATCCAAACTACATATGTATATATCAATAAAATTATAATGTATTTCAACCAGAGCATTTAAATGGATTGAATGTCCTTATGTAGATAGGAATAATGTATTATAATTTGATTTAAATACTTTTTGCCGTTGAAATCCAAACTACAATAAGTCTGATGTCTGGATTGTATTTTTAATAAGTGTTAATAACCTTGCTTGATTCGCCTAATTGTGTATGGTTTGCTTTGTCAATATCCAACATGGTTTTCCAACAGATTTCTCATTCATCCAAAAAATATTTAAGCTGGAAAGATGTATTAGGTTGTTAATGTCTTACAAATGTAATATTACAATACTAGCAAAACTATTAGCACAACTCGATTTAAACTCCTGTGTTAAGTGATGATGGAACATGAGCCTGACATTGCCAGATGTCAGGCTGTCAGTTTGATTATTAGTCTGGAACCTCAGTTCATTTTGCATTCCCAAGTGGCATTATCAACAGCCGCAGACCGAAATGCCTCTGAACGCAATTGGTAAGACCGATCACCAATCCAAGCAATTAACCGCACAACATCAGGGGCAGCCTTTGGTTGTTTTATAGGACAACCAAGATGATTTTGTGCTCTTATAAAGGTGCTTCTCTGTTCAGTCATCAAAATGAACCCACCCAATATTAGATAAACAGTTGTGATTTGCCCGACCCAGGACAGGTCCGCTAAGAGGGGGTGGGGGGGTCAGATACATAGGCCAGAGCAAATACAAAAATGAACTGGCAGATGGGTTTGGTTCCCAGGCTAACAATTAAATGAAATGGCAGAGGAAATAAGTTGAACTTTTAAAAATGGCAGTTTCCACCAGTTTGTTTTTATTCTTCTGATGCTTTGTAAATAAGGCACAACGATCACTCCCACTTCATAAACACGTTTTCCCCTATTGTATCGTACAAGATCAAATCTCTTTAAAGACCATGACAGATCTAGACACGCATCTATACTCGCTGCCCTTTTACATCTTAGGGAAAAAAACTATTTAACAAATCAATGAATGGAATTAATAGATGGCTAATCGGCATTTGTGGACACACGCAATTTAAAGTGTGTGAGCCGGTTGCATTGGCTGGTTTACAGTCGACAGTTCATCCCCCCGGTGACGGTGATTGTCTCCCCGGTGATGTACGACGCGTCTTTAGAGCACAGAAATGCGATCACACCTCCGATTTCCTCCGGCTCCCCGACTCTGGAGGAAAAAGGGTAAGATCAGGTTAACCGAACTCTCCCCAATTCCCCTCATTAAAACCCATGAAATCATGAAACACTTATTTAACATCGCCCCCATACATATCACTTATTAACCCTAAGCAAAATGCATACAGATAATCTATGAGAACATGAGAAAACATGACTTAATGATGGTATAAAATCAGCAGCATTCAGCCAATCGTTCCAAGCCCATGGGGAAAATGGCGTCGTTGAAAGTTCACCTTTTGATACATGTCTGCTTCATGAACTCTTCAGCGACGTCCTCGTTCTTCCATAGCTGGGGAGGAAGAGATTTCCAATGAGACGCAGAACTGAACGATAAAATAGGTTTAATATCATAAATAATAATTAATAATAATATCATTAAAAGGTATGTTTGGGTCGACCCAAACATAAACCAACTCATTTTGTTTTACTTCATGATACGTTTTTAAAGACTTATACACACACACACACACAAACTGAGGTGGATCGCACTCACCATACTACTAAACTGAGTCTTGATAACACCAGGGGCCACACAGTTGACCCTGATGTTGCTCTGAGCCAGCTCAGGGGCCAGGGCCCTAGTCAAGCCCAGCAACGCCGTCTTACTCACACTGTAGGGACCCAAGGCCTGTGGGAAGCCAACCAGTGTGTTTATAAGTCATATAAGTACAGTATAATGAGCGTGATACTGAAGGGGAATACCAAGTGGTCACGTGTTAGACATTATTTTATTTTAATGTACTGTATTAATGGTTACTGTATGGTTCTTGAAAGATGACACCAGTCTACAGCAACGACATCAAAGCCTGCTTACCGGCATCGGTTGGTAGCCAGCCACCGACGACACAAACACAACGCTTCCCCCGCTGGCGGGAAAAACAAACAGAACAAAACCAAGAATGATGCGTCACTGATCAGGGGTTGTGTCTTTGAAAAAGGTTTCAAAAGTTGGGATATTATTTTATTATTTTTCATACACACCCTCTTTTCTCAATGTGCGGCACCACAAGCTTGGTCATTAGAAATGCTGACTTTACATTCACATCAAGGATCTATGCAAAGGAGGGATAGAGAAGGAAGTCAAAGTCTGGCATGGCGAGGAAGCGACTACATCAAACCAACAGTAAACACACAAGATAGACACTTTCTTCAGTTGTGTCGTCTTTAGGACATTTTTTGGGGTCTATTCTGCTTTAAAAAACCCTCACACTCAGACCAAACGTATAGCTTGAAAATTATTCAGCATTATATTCGGTGAACCCTCTGAACAAGAGACTTGTTCAACCATCAAGTGGAACACTTTCTTAAAATAAATTCTCCCCAGCCCACTTATGCAGTGAGAAGGTAGGTTGAACTCACGTGCACCAGGCAGACACACGTCTGACCTGGAGCATCGGTATTAGCATGGCGGAATCATCATTGGAGAGCACACTTACAGACATGTTGGGGGCGGGGATCGAACAGGGGTTTCTGGGAGGGGAGTATATAAAATAAAAATAAATACGAAAATCTCACCTTGTCCCAAACCGCTTCTGTGGAGTCCATGATATTCCCGAAGAAAGGGTTGACTGCTGCGTTGGACACCAGGATATCTATACCCCCACATTGGTCCAGCGTCTGTCCAGCAGATAGAGAACAGACGGGACAGATGTTAACAGAGCATGGTCACTCCAAGCACAGACCCCCCCCCCCCCACAGTTGTCCAGCTTCATTTTCAACCAATACATTTTTGTACGCTCACTTCTGCACAACCCATTTAAAGTAGGACACGCTCCTCCCATACCCAAAGCCAATTCACACAACGAAATTAAAAGGGGTCCAATTTGATCAGTTATGAGGACGAAATCATTAGTCATTACATGCAAACTCAAAAATCGATCCAGGGGTGACCTCACAAGTGGGAGTGTCCACCCTGACGTTTGACAGACAGATCTCCCTGGCGTACCAAGCGGTGTGCTGGCACACAGCTGCATCCACACCCATCACACTGTACAGTGTGGGGACACGCCCACTTGCGATAACTAGACCCCTGGGATGGGACCGTTTTCAAAGACAGGGAGAACTCGCCATTTGGACCAGTTTCTCTCGATCTTCGCTCTTGCCCACGTTGCAGGTGGTGCCGGTGACCTTGATGTCCTGGCCCTGCAGCGTTGCCACGGCCCGGTCCACGTTGGCCTGGCGCCGGCTGCTCACCACCACGTGGGCCCCCCTCCGGCCCAGCGCCACAGCCGCAGCGAGACCAATCCTACCAGAGGGGCCGCAACACAGCCGGGAGTTGGACCAAATAATCCATTGGTTAAGCGAACCATCTTTGCGGTAATGGATTAAGGATGCCTCAGCGACATCCAGTAACACACTCAGAATGCGTTGCTGATTTTGACACCAACATATGAAACCTCACTAGACACACTGGATGGCCATGGGGCTAACTTGATTTCTTACCCATCTGTAGAGGCGGTCACTATGGCAACCTTTCCAGCAAGGCAGCTTTGAGACATGTTGCGTTTACCTTGGACCAGATTAGCCGAAATGCCCCTTAAAACAGTCCTCCACATCACCTGCGGACGGAGAACGGCGATGGGCCGCGCGTTAAGGATGTAGGTCAAAGGGCGAGGCGGTTGCTAGAGTAAATAAGACGCTGAAGGAGCCATATACGCCATGTTGGCTGCATGTAGGCAGGGTCGGTTTGAGGGGCAGCAGACAGCCAGTGCAAAGGCACACGGCAAAACCAATAACTTGCACAAATAAACCCAAACGAGCGTAGGCATGATCAAATGTGGGTCAAAAACGTTCCTCTTTTAATGAATGGAAGGTTAGCGGTATAGGTTGTGCATAACAACTTACTATCTTTCTAGCAAAGCTAGAATTGGACCATAGTTCAATAGCAGGTTTTTTCAGCCAATGACTTACGAGGCGGAACCTGGCTTCTTATTCACCATCGCATAATAAGATTATTCAGTAACAAATCAGACCGTTTTTTCTGTATAAAAGAAGCATCTTGCACTGTTGCTTATTTTCTTTTGCCGAAGTCCGATTTTAAAAACTTCTCATTAATTGCACTATAGAGTATAAGACATAGTCAAACAGACTAATAACCTGAATTATGATCATTTCTATTTTTACATCATTATCAGTCTCGTCACTGAATTAGCATCTTTATTTCAATGTCTTAGTCTAGGACAGTGTTTGCACTTCACATATATCTGTCCTAATCTCAGCACACTTGTTTAGAAAAGCAAAACTAATTCTAACATGACCCTCTACAAGAGATAAGAAACGAACATCTTATGCGATCAATCCATTGTGACATGTTGACCTTACCTTGTGCAAAAAAGATGATTAGACTTAAAATAGAAATTTATTCATGCAGACTGCAGATGTCAGGCACTAGAGTTAAATGATTCTTATTAAACTTCCATGAAGTCTTGACAGGTCACCAACCATGGCCACAACCGTCCACGACCACAACCCGACGTGATGATGACGTACATGTGTTATTTTCCGGTCACGGTGGGGCTCCTTTTTTTAATTTTCAAAATAAAAGCCATTAACCGTAGTTACATCTCCACGATTTCCCAAATACAAAATGCAATGCAATTCAAAATAGAAAATAACCGCAGAAAAATTTAGTTTTATAAACAAAAAATATCAATCGTGTTTACCATAAACGTTACCCTAGTCATGGGTCAGGGTTAAAAACGGTTTATCATGACACTGGTATATTTCTTCCGCCAAAGGGGGGCGCGCGCCGCCACGATGACGTGATGCTGAAAATGCTCCCAGATTTTGACCATTGAAACAAAAGTGATTTTGCATATCTCGGGCTGCCCGTGAGAGTGAAGTTTGAATATCTTCGACGTAAAGGGTAAACACGCAATCTATCTAACGCTTATTTATTAATATGCTGCGTTTTTGTCAAGCCACAAATTCATAAATATGCTTATCTAACGCTGCCATTGCCTTTTGAAAAATTCTTGCAGTATACGGAGTGGACGGCTTAAAGATAGCTTTTTGTAGCTCCTATGGAGTGGGCCGCGGTTACGTTACACAGTTGCTATTAATGGTATTTATTTCGTTTTCTAATGACTGTGAGGAAAACTGCTATGCTTCGACATCGGCGACATAATGTAGCGAACGTGTATCTTCACGTTACAATGTGTGATTTGAAATCCAAGCTAAGTGATAGCATTGGTGTGGGGTACTGTGGTCGCTGGGCGTGGAAACACTAGACAGCTGCTGATGCCTGCCTACTCTCCCATTTTCATATTTAAACCAATATCCAGCCTTACACGAGTGCGACTCGGTATTATCATCATCCAGCATTGACTGTGCGACCTATCTTTCCAACTGATGGTAGGAATCTCTTAAGACGACTACAGCAGCGGGGATTGGCTTTCCTGAAGGAGACCGGGTGGCAATGCATTCAGCGGAGACCCAGCTGTGCAACAGCAGCAAGTTTCTCCACTGGCCGATGCATTCTTGATGTTCGGCGGTGAGGGAGAGACAACGAATCTCCAACTAGATGGATGACCCCGACCGACCAAAGCTTTAATGGACGGAGCCCGCAAATATTAGACGATTCATAGCATTGTCTTAAAAGACATAACAACAATGTCTCTCTCGGTGAGTACATCGATTGTCTTTGTTTTTTGAGTACTTTGTTCCTTATTTTTCATTTCGGTCCAGCCATGTCGCTACACGTCTGATGTGTTCATCTGATCAACTCGTACCCATACCGCTAATACACGTTAGGCACGTGTGTTGGTGGTGGTGTAGGTTTATTTTATTTAAATTATTGAATAACTTATCTATTCTCCTGAGGTATTGCTTTCAGATGAGCGCTTGCCATTTACCCACTCGAACGGGTCCCACATGGCGCAATGAATCCTGGCTGTCCCCTGGGGCTGGGGGGGGATTGGCTCAGAGAATGAAAGCGGGGGCTCGACTCGGGCAGCACAGTGTTCGCAATTAAAGCCCAAACAACAAGGGACAGATGTGGCCCAGACACCCCTCCCCCTCTCTGTTCGCTCCTCTCATTACCATTAAGTCCACTAGTCCATTCGGTCATTGATCCCCCCCTCTTCTCCCCCACTCTCTTTTTTTATTACCCCCATTAACGGCATCAATGTAAATTGAGGTTTACAGTTACCCCCCTCTCCCATCCTCCTCTAATTTTATGTGCATATTTATCCTTATCTATGGCATGCTTTTGTTACCCCCCCCCCCCCACACACACACCCACACTCTGACACACACGCACATGCGCACGCACACACGCACACACACTGGTCCCCTTATCCCAAAAAATATCTATTCACTTTTTCCTGATCCTACTTGGTGTGGCAGTGTAAATGCACTTCCTTGTTTACTGCACAGAGGAGCGACCCCCTAGCCAACGGGATTATGGCCTAGCCTGTCCTATTCAAGCCCACCCTGGACGGGGGGTATGTGGGCGCCTCGTTGTTTCTCTGTGCTTGCGGGTCTGTATTTGACCCCGGTGTGCGCCGCTTGTCTCCCCCAGACGGTCCTGGCCAAGGCCCTGTACGACAACGCCGCGGAGAGCCCCGAGGAGCTGGCCTTCCGGAAGGGGGACATCCTGATGGTGCTGGAGCAGGAGCACAGCGGCAGCCCCGGCTGGTGGCTGTGCTCGCTGCACGGCCGGCAGGGCATCGCCCCGGCCAACCGCCTGCGGCTCCTCCACACCGCCGCCCCGCCCCCGACGCCCCCGCCGGGCTCCGAGCCGGCCCGCCGTGGCCCGGGCGAGGACTCGGTCTACCTGTTCCCCCCCGGCCCGGCGCTCTGTCGCACGCGTGTCAGCGCCAGCGCCGAGGACATTGACGGCATCTACCGCGCCCCCACGTCCGCCGGCACCGGGGAGGGGCTCTACCAGAGCCCCGGCTCGGGGCCGGCGGCGACCCGGCCCGGGGAGCTCCGTCGGGAGGAGGGGGGTCGGCCCCGCTCCCACTCCAGCTCGGGCACCCGGCCGCGGCCGGACTGGGACATCGGGGTGGCTGGGCGCCCCCGCTCGCCCTCCCTGAGGGGCCGGGGCAGCGAGGCCGGGACCCTCTACCAGATCCCCCCCACGCCCTCGGGACCGCAGCACCCCAGGCAGCAGGCGGGGGGCCCGGAGGCCGTGTACCTGTCCCCCAGCGGGGGCCACCGGGCGGCCGAGGACCCCCAGGACAGCACCTACCTTCTGCCCAGGGAGACCGGGACGGACTGTTACGGGACGCCGAGGGGCACGCCGCTGGGCGAGGACGACGTGTACCAGACCCCCACGGGGGGCGCCGCTCAGGCCGCTCCCGTCCTCTGCAACGGCACCTCCTCCGTCCCCCAGGAGACCCCCGCCGTGTACCAGAGCCCCACGGCCGCCGGCGCCCATAGGAACGCGGTCCCGCCCTCCCCTCTGGCGGCCCACCAAAAGCCGGCGTCCTCGCCCGGCCCCAAGGCCAAGGGCTCTCCCCCCAACCCGGCCGTGGCCCGGGGCAAGGCCAGCCCCGCCGCCCACCACCGGGGCTCCCCCATGCTGATCCGGGCCAGCCAGGGCCGAGTCCCCGGGTCGCCCAACTTCGCCCGTAAGCCGCCTCCCCCGGCGCCGCCCATCAGAGGCGTCACCAGGAAAGACGTGCCAGCGACGCCGCCCGCCTCTCCCGCCGGGCCGGAGGCCAAGCCGGCCACCAAGCGCTTCTCCAGGGAGGGAGCGCCGAGCGGCCAGAAGGAGCGCACGGGCCTGGAGAGCAAAAACAACGCTCACAACAAAAAGACAGAGGCCCAGGACCACGAGGATCCCGTGGATGAGCAGGTAAGGCTTCGTGGTGGCCCGACAGCTTGAAAGCCCCTTTCCCCGTAACGACGTCACTAGCGCCACTAGCTTCTATTCAGGCTCGTTTGGCTGGAGCCGCTCCCATTATTGTACTGCTGTTGTTCCATGGCTGGCACCAGGGTACTGGATGTAGACCAGCAATTTGCTTATTGCGCAAATTAGGCTGTGATGTGCACAACCCACGATTTCTGAACGAGGCGCCCATGCTGCATTTGGGTCATATTGCATGCATGCATGGCTCAGCTTGAAGGTCATGTGTTTAATGAACTCTGGGCACATCTGACCCAGGAGAGGGGGTTGCTCTGTTAGTTAGTTTCCATGACTTCAGCCAGATGCATGCAGCCTCCCAATTGGCTCTACCCATGCCATATGTTATTTTTCTGTTCTTCCTGTTACTGGGATCATTAGTACACTTATCAATGGGAAATCCATTTTGCACAACATACCCGATGACACAGTTATTGTTGCCTCTGTTGACTTCCCCTCCCCCACAACCCCTTTCACAGTCTCTCAATTTACAAAGATGTTGCACACAAGAGTCTTCGTGTGACATTCATTCGTAGCAATAGCACTGAGGAAATGTTGTAGTCAATAACAATGGTGACGTCGCAGAACAGCACGGCACTCCATCTCATTCAGTGCAAGAATGAAAGAAGCTGGAGGCCCTAGTGGGTATGTGACCTTGAGAAGGCACTTGCGTTGTAGCTGCCCACCTCCCAGCCTCGTCTGTGGTAGTACATAACGCAGCCAAGCGCCGAAATAAAATCCATCTTAATTTAATCCTTTTAAATGTTCTGGCTTCCACGGAATTAAATGTGATGACGAAGATAAGCTGATGCTGGCGATGCATTTTTTGGCACCAGCAGGATAAACCAGCGTCAAAATGACAACGTGTGTGTGTGTGTGTGTGTGTGTGTGTGTGTGTGTGTGTGTGTGTGTGTGTGTGTGTGTGTGTGTGTGTGTGTGTGTGTGTGTGTGTGTGTGTGTGTGTGTGTGTGTGTGTGTGTGTGTGTGCAGGTGTACGACACCCCGCCCCGCGGCCGGTGGCAGCGTCCCGTGCCGTCTTCCCTCGGGGGGCACGACGTCAACGACGAGGACGAGGACGACGGCATCTACAACATGCCCCGCGCCCTCCCCCACCCGACCGACCCCCTGTCCGAGGTAGAGGCCCTGCTCTCATCGCTGATACTCCGCCGTCCCCCACTTCCCAGTCCCCGACTGTATCCGTGTTGCCCCCGACGACGACGCCATGCGTAAAGCCAAAGCCAAAGTCAAGTCATCTTAAGAATCCCAAATGCAAAGCTGATAAAGACGCCGAAAGGCTTAAAATAAGCGCTGGGAGTGGAAGGGGACACCGACGGCGTTGGTGACAGTTGCCGGGTTTTTTGGACGTAGGGAAACCGGCATTCCGCGCTCTCGCGGTGCCTCCGCCGACCAGGTGTAGCGGGTCGAGTGCATCGGCGCCAGAGGACGATCGAATGACGCACCAGCCTTTCTTCCAACATTCCACCCCAAGGCTCCCACCCCCTCCTCCCCTCCTCCTCCCTCCGGGGCAGGGCTGCACCTGTCTCAGGCTGCCAGGGGAGCCAGTCTGTCTGGTCAGGCCACTGTCATGACTGCTGCTATGTTCTCTGCTTTTTTTTTTTTTTTTTTTCCTCCACTGTTGCGCGAGCTTGTCAAAAGTGAGAGAGAAGGGCAAGGCCATGTAGAAGATAAGATGTGATATATTAACCCCGGGCTGAATCGAATCAGGCATGTAACCCTGCTGGTGCTGTCTACCACCGAGAATACAGGAAGAGCCTGACTCGCTTGGAACCAATGCCTCCATGTTGGCCCCGTATCAGACTGTGTGGCAATCAGAAGATGGTGTCGTCCCTCTTCTACATTATTTATGCATTGTTGTCTGCTGGCCTTGTCATGACATGTTTGTTTTAATGAGTGTACATGCACACAACATGAGCAATTGGTTTCGATGCCGAGTATCTCTTGTTGCCACCGAGAGCACGAGCTCATCGTGTTGTGCTGTCAACAGTCAGCGCTGGAGCTTGACCTGGCGTAAGGTAAACCCGGTGGCCCCAGCGCGTGTCCCGCGTGTCGTTAACCCCGTCCCCCCCCTGTCTCAGGTCTACGACGTCCCCACCATCACCCTGAACGCCTCCACCACGGACCCCCATCTGGCCGGCTCGGCCTGCACCACGCTGGAGGCGGTCGACGACGTCTACAGCGTGCCCACCCTCCCCGGCGTGCCCGGCCCCGCCGACTCCTGCGGCGGCCTGTCGGTGGAGAAGGGCGGCGGCGACGCCTCCCAGACGGACTGTGGCATCTACGACATGCCGGCCCTCACGGTGGACGGCCTCCCGCACTCCTCGTCCTCCTCGTCCTCCGCCTCCACCCGCCGCCTCTCCATCTCCAGCAACGGCTCGGGCGACGTCCAGTGGCGCGCCTCGCTCTCGGGCCTCGTCCAGTCGGTCCTCGCCGCCACCGCGTGCCCCGCCTCCGCGCCGTCCTCCCGGGACCTGGCCGCCTCGCTGGGCGAGATCCTGTCCAACTGGAAGGTCAGCCACCCCGCCGACCCGCCCCTTCAGCTGGCGGGGGCCCGCCTCTCGGAGCTGCTGCCCGCCCTGTCGGCCGCCGGCAGCGCCCCCCCCGCCGACGGGCTGCTCTCGTTGGTCCAGCGGGCGCTGGAGGACAGCCTGCTGCTGCTGCAGACGCAGGGCCGCCCCCGGCTGCCGTCCCAGGACTCGCTGTCCCGCCGGCCACTGCCCGCCCTCCCAGTCGCCGCCGCCGATGGCGGGAAGTCTTCCGGGGGGGGGGGAGGAGGAGGAGGGGGGATGGGCTCGCGCAAGGGCAGCTGGATCCAGGAACGGCCGCTGCCCCCGACGCCTCAGCCGGCGTTCCCGCTGCCCGCCGCCCCGGGCCCCGTCACCGTCACCCTGGGGTGCTGCGACGACGAGGACGACCCCAGCAACGAGTACGCTGGGATCGGGCTGACCCCCGCGCCGGCGCCCCTGCCCACCGGGGACAGCGTGGGCTACGTCAAGCTGCAGGTTCGTCGCCGCTCCACTCTCTCTCTCTCTCTGGTTGTTTTACTTAGTCGGCTCTGCACCAAACAATTGCACCTCTGCCGGCTACCGGCTGTTGATATTGTGTTTCCGTCTCCCGCCGGAGGCTTGAAAGTGGCCTCTCTCTTTCAAGGCGATCGTTATCCGCGCAGCCTGCTAGCTCCCCGTGCACTTCCTGCCTTTTGTCTTGCTGTCCTCCTGCTGCTGTTTTTATGTTTGCCTATTTTTATCCTGAACACATCCGTAGTGTGTGTGTGTGTGTGTGTGTGTGTGTGTGTGTGTGTGTGTGTGTGTGTGTGTGTGTGTGTGTGTGTGTGTGTGTGTGTGTGTGTGTGTGTGTGTGTGTGTGTGTGTGTGTGTGTGTGTGTGTGTGTCTCAAGTCCCTAACCCAGCCTCTCCTCCGCCCTCCAGGGGAAACCGGAGCCTCCACCTCCTGAGACACCGACGGAGAACGGGCTGACAATCACAGCAGATACCCGGGTAGGCCTACTTACCTTAGCCTTTCTCCAACCGCTTTAGGTTTCCCTTCCTATTTTCAATTCTTTAAGATGAACACCCTGTGATAGCTGGTCTCTAGGGATTAGCCAATCATGTGTAGTCTAAACCCAGATTTGGTCAATGGTTGTCTATGGTAAAACTGAGCGGGACTTCCTCTTGCTGTGGTTACAAGCAGGACATGAAGTCCAGGTTCTATCCCAGAGGCAGCTCGTAGTAAACGCTACATGATATTATCTTTGTTTATGTAACGTTGAACACCAACAGCAGCTCTGATTTCACTTGGTTCCCATTACAAAGTTCCTTCCTCTTTTAAAAGACGTGTGCACTCTTAACACTGCAGACACAGACTCACTGTCACAACCCCTGCACAGATAGGGCATTGATTCCACATTTGTGTGTGTGTGTTGTTTACTGATGGGTCAGTCATTACAGCGGCTCCCACAGCAGTTCGGACCCCTGCACCGGACTAAACCGGTCAGAATGTGAAGCCACACTAACGCTTCACCGCATAATCCTCTGAGATCTGGCGGCTGATCCAAATCCTCTCTGACCTCCGTGGTCGTTTCCCTCTTGATCTCAGCACGAAAGTCCTGCCTCGCCAGAAGGTCCTGAGTATGGCCTCTTTTCATTTGATTTGATACGGTGAACATTTCGCCAGGATCGCATAGTAAACGGAAAAAAAACACGTTCCACACATTTGGACTAGTCGCGACCCAACGATAACAAATCAAAACGGCAGACAACAAAAACGGTCTCTGTTTGCACACTCTGTCGCCCGAGGCTGTTGTCATCTGTTGACATTTGTTTGAATCGGGATCTGCGTGGTTCACCATACCGAACAATGGCTTGTTTGTATACACACACGCGCAAGAATACCCACGCACGCTCTATAACTAAGATCGAAAGCGGCCTATTTTACCATCAGGTGTAAAGTGTTGGGCTTAGTTGTTTAGGAGCCATCTCAAAATCGATCCACCCCCATGTAGGATGGATCGATCCAACTCCATTCTAATGTTGGTAAAGTCCCGTCCAAATGGTATGAATAGAGGGGCCTATATCATGGGCTGGATTCCAACAGGCTGTTTATAGCGGTTTGACCGCGTGCTTCCTGCTAAATCTCCCCATGTTGTTTTCCTCAACCTCCATTGTCCCGGGGTTCCACTCGTAGGTCGCTCCACAAGACTCTCAAGTGGCCACGGAATTGTCTTAGGGAACGAGGAAACGTCAGTATATCCCCACACAAAGTGCTTTAGCCGTTCGTTGACTACATAATCCTACACCTTCAGCTTCAGCTTTTGATTAAAGCCCAGCGACCCTCTCGGACCGAACCGCCGGTCATGCTGAGCGTCGCTCTTCTTTTAAGTACGTTCTTATGAGTAAGGATCCCCGACTCGTCCCCTTTCCCCCCAGGTGACTCCGTCCCCGCCGCTGCCCGCCTCCCTGTCCCTGGAGGACTCGGAGCTGCTCTCCTTCTACTCCTCCCAGAGCCTGGCCCACCTGTCCTGCCTCGCCGACTCCATCGACGGGCTGTTCGGCAGCGTGCAGGGCAGCCAGCCGCCGCGCGTCTTCGTGGCGCGCGGCAAGAGCCTCATCGTCACCGCCCACAAGCTGGTGTTCATCGGCGACACGCTGTCCCGCCTGCTGTCCTCGCCCGACCTCAGGGCCAAGGTGTGTGTGTGTGTGTGTGTGTGTGTGTGTGTGTGTGTGTGTGTGTGTGTGTGTGTGTGTGTGTGTGTGTGTGTGTGTAGAATAACGTATGTATGTATGTCCAAATTCCTATTTACACAAGGTATAGCAGTAATTTATCATATTTACACACGGTATGCCCATAACGGTATTAAAGAAAAGTGGTTCCTACATTAAACTAGTTTCCAGAGAGACCCGTCTATTGCTCTTATTCCCCCATGAACCTATAATTGTCTCGGCTTCGGTCTCGCGCTCTCAAAAATAATGTCATGTTTTTTATTTTTTTATTTAGGTCACCACTTCGAGCGGTCGGCTCTGCCAGTCCCTCAAGACGGTCGTCGTGGCAACCAAGGGCGCGGCGCAGAACTACCCGTCAGTGGCGGCCACGCAGGAGATGGTGGACCGCGTGGCGGAGCTGTCCCAGCAGGCCGCGGGGTTCTCGGGTCTGCTCCAGCGCCTGGCCGAGATCTCCTGATCTTCGTGACCTTCGTGGTCATCATCATCATCATCATAGTCGTTGCCACGTTTACACAACACCTGTGTTTTTTTTTTTTTTCTCATCGGTCATGAAAAGTTTTTTGTTTTTTAATGACTTTTTTTTTTGGGTTGGGAGGGTTAAAATGGAGGTCAAGAGTTGATGCAAACGGAGTCAAATCGTCGAGCGCGCTGCAACTGCACCCAAGCTGGATCTTTTTTTTTTTTTTGCGTGTTCAATTTGGTTGTGTGTGTGTGTGTGTGTGTGTGTGTGTGTGTGTGTGTTTGTGTGTTGCCTTGCCCGTTTGTGTTTTTTTATTTTTTTTAATACCTGACCGGTTTGTGTGTGTGTCTTTGCGTGTGGATAACTTATTGTTTTATTATATATATATTTGACACCTCACTGTCAAGTTGAGCTGCTTTGCTTTCTGCAGTGCTTTGTGTTTGACCTTTTTTGCGGTTTATTATCTAGGTAATTCCCTCCGCCATATTTAGCAGTTCCCTGGATGTTTGACCCGCTTCACTTTAAGCTTTTAATTTTTAGCTGTTCAACTTCATTTTCCCAAACCAACAACCCAAAATTATTTTTTCCAGTTGGCTAGCATCCCTCTCTGTTCCATACTGCCATATACCCACCCCTTTGGTGAAAAGTCGGAGCACCCATATCAGGCAGTACACAGCCTACACACTATGAAGAGAAAGATATATGCAGAGATTGGTAGGAAAGTGGAAGCGCATTGAACCCTTTAGCAGGGTGCGGTGTAATGGGGAACTGTTTTGGTTCCCACAGCGTTCCATGGGTGGAGGTTCACAAACCAGTTGGCCCGGTTTACCTATCCCAACCTGTCGCGTTGAAGTTCACGGGTCTCCCATGTCTTGCTTTTTGTCGTTTTCCCTTCTGTCTGTCATGCTGTTACTTCGGTTGATTTGGTTTCCTAGCTGGCATCGCTAGCCTTCCCATGTGTCCTTTTTCAGTCCTTTTGTATATAATTGCCGAACCGGAAAGAGGGACAGGGAAAACATATTATATCTGAACTAAAGAGAGAAGTATTTTTATGCGGATATACACATACACAGACAGTACTGCGAGATGGCTTGGTGTTTTGGCGCCTGCATCGAGACCACCCATGTTTATGTGTAATACACCTGTTTCCCATCTGTCACTTCTCCAGGTTCCATTTTTACACTACTCAAGTCGCCAGCCATAATATGGGTCACAGTCTACCAGAATAGTATGCAACTGTTGTGGAATATGAAACTGACCCACAATAGATATCGTTATTTATTTATTTTCAGAGACTGGTTTTGTTCAACACTAGATGTCTAAATTTCCCCCAATAACGTTTTTTTTTTAGCGCCCATTAAGAACCTTTTTTTCTGCTTTAGTGTGCCATCTAGTGGGGATTGCAGTGTTATTTGCTAATGCCGGTGGCAATAGGTCCAAAATGTATAATAAGCATCGCCCATAAATGGTCCAATATATATTTATTGTCAAATTTGTACTTTTACTTTCGGATTTGCATGGCTTTAATTTTATACGTATGCACATTTTGGCGTATGCACAACCAGGGACGATTTCACTCGGTGAATTTAATCTTTTTATTTTCGTTTTTTTTAAGAACTTTTACTTGTGAAACAATGGTTCTTCTTTCCTTTTGTACGAAACTGTTTTTTACACTAAGAACTCCGTTTGAGTCTGCCTTTTTTTCTGCAAGATTTGAAGCAAATCTTCGGTCCAAGGTTTATCTACATTATGGAACACTACATGTAATGCCTGTATTGTATTTCCCATGTAAAAGCACAAATACATGCTTCGTTTAAAAGAATTTTTTTTTTGTTTTTCCTGTCTGTCTCTCTAGGTTTGTTCTATTCAGTAAAACGTTCAGAATAAATAATTGTCTGAAGGGGGGGGGGGGGGGGGCTTTTGTTTAATATTGCAATTGATAAAACCACTATCCGATTATTCAACATTTTAACACTACATCAAATGTACAGTAAGTATTTAGTTGCATTTTTTTGTACTGTTAAATCTATTTCCGGAAATTGCCGAAGTCTGGGGCTCCGGGGGAAGCCGAGGCTTGTTGGGAGTTTAGACGAGCGGAGGCAGCAAAATGGCGGATGAAGATATTACGCTTGATGGAAAACCTCTACATTCGCTCCGAGTTGCGGACCTTAAAGCTGCTCTTGAGCAAAGAAAACTCCCTAAAAGTGGACCGAAAAATGCACTGATAAAGCGGCTAAAAGGGGTACGTTGTGTTTCTATGTGGGGACGTATGTCGAGTCCGTACAAGTTAAGCAGGAGGGGAGAGATCGGGATTGACGTTAAAGGCCGTAACGTTGTGTAGATCCCGGAGCGGGAATACAGATATTGGCTATTGCGCAGAACTCTAAAACTAGATAAATAGTTGTCGCTTTTTTTATTCGCCGTTGTATTTATTCGGAGTTGCGTGTACTCCCTCAAATGTGTGCACATTGTTGCACTGAGTTGAACTATGCACCTGTCAAGTCGAGGCCTAGCGTTTAGTGGCGTGCAGAGCCATCACACACTGTACTATACTGTAGTTCATAATCGGCCCGCCGCTCTGTGTGTCAGTATGGGGAGGGGGTGGGGAGTTGGGGATGGTAGTTGCGCGTCGACATTCGCAAATGTAAACAGTTAAAATGGCGATATATATAAACCCACCTTTACTGTAATCAAATGTTGACATTTGCCCAGGAAGTTTGTTGCATCCGTGTTAAGCCCCCTAGGTTTTGATAGGATCCACGGTAATGAATCAAAAACGAACGTGTGTTTTGTGTACACTAATGACAACGTGCATGGGTTTCCTCGGGGGAAGTAGTTAGCCCCTGTGCTCCTCTGGTTATAAGGCATTTATGATTGTATCGTGGGAGAGAACCGTGCACCGTATTCGCACACTAGAGATCAAATCCAATTGAATGACAAGAGCAACTGTTGCCAAAGCGACATTTGTTCGAAATCACCGTCCACTCCTAATGGGCGGGTTAACGGATATACCGAGGACATTTATTTGGGACGGACCAAGCTGGTATTCATGCACAAGCCATAAAGACCACAAATAAAAGAATACTTAAAAAGGCAAAATGTCCTTTCCAATTCCATCCAAATGTGTTTGCCAACCTAACCAACCCCAATAAAAGGGGGCAACTTGCGCCAAGTGTTCATAAAGTGTATTGCTTTTTCAGAATTCGATGAATATATCAATAAATGGATGTATTATTTGTAATGGTTTCTGGCCTCTTCTGCAGGCCCTGATGTTGGAAGACCTCCAGAGGTCCTCGGCCTCTAACTCTGGGCTGCAGCCCAACTCCCAGGTTGGATAAGTATTTATTTTAATAATATACTTATTCATATTACTATTATAGTTTGTATCTGTGCTGTTAGGATTTTTACTGTGTTTGGAGCTGTATTCTGACCTTAGCAGATACGCTTTTAAATATATAATTATATAATGCTTTCCCATAACAAAAAACGTTACTTTTTGGGTTTTAAAAAGTATTTGGGTTTTTAAACCATATTATGAATGTATACTTAGCGTCCTCTTATTGGGATGGGACAAGGGTATTGACGAAAATGTACTTACCGTTTTGAAATGTGCTCCCTCTACAGGCCAATTGCTCTCCTGTAATATATAGCGTTCACATTACTACACCCTATTACTTATCATTTACTTGTAACTTACTTAAAATGTAATCATGTTACCTGAAATCCCAAAGGGATTATTGCAATTATTGCACATTTCAGTTTTATAATATCACATCTAAATACTACATTTTAGCGTTCCTACCAAGCAATCTCTTTGGTAGGAAATGGAGAATAGCCTTGTTTGCCGAAATACACGAGGCCTCACATCGGTTTGTGTGTGTGGAAGAGTTGTAACAAAAGCACGCCATAGATCAGGTGCATACAGTTAGAGCTGGAATGGTGGGCTGTAAAACCTCAATTGACTTTGGTGTGTGTGTGTGTTTGTGTGTGTGTGTGTACCAGATAGGGGAGGAGATGAGCCAGAACAGCTTCATTAAACAGTACCTGGCCACACAGCAGGAGCTCCTGCGTCAGAAGCTTGAGAGAGAGGCCCAGCACGCCGCCGAGACGGACGGTAACGTTCGCACACACGTCTGTTCCTTTCTCCGCCTCCATGCAAAAATCCATGCAAGCCTCAAGTTGACCTGCGTGATTGAGTGAACCTGATTGTTTTAACACCTGCCATTACAACCTAACCCTTTTTTACAATTGTAGTGTACTAATAGTTGACTTCTTATAATACCGGACTTAATGAGAAGGTAGGGTTTAGACATCTTACTTAGGGAGGTCTACACAAGGCCTGCAGACGTTGGGGTTTGAAACATAACCACCATAACCACAATCATGCCCCTCTGGGCTTATATAGCTGTTTTTGAAAGCCTAGCTGGCGTTCCATAAAGGTGTATATATAACGTCTATATCATATGTAAAAACAACAACATTATTTCTTCAGTGCTTTTCAGCCTGCAGATATTTTGGTACCACCGTTTCTATAAGGTCCCGGTTCCAAACTTGTCAAACCCTGAAAATCAATAAGCTCCAAGCTTATCGATGCTGCTATCGAGTCTAGCGATCTTATAACCTAAAGTTATATTTATTACGAGAGACGAAAGTCGTGTCTTTTAAATCAAAACACTGGTGCGGAAACATGCATTGATTGCCTGATAAAGATTCTGAATTCCATTTAATTGTCTGCTAACCGGCGTTAAAGTAAACAAAAGAATAATCGAATGCCCTCGTTTGCTACATTTCTCATTGGGTCAATCGATTGCTTCATAGCAAGGCTGAGTGGGCAAAGCGGTCAAAGGCGTGGCTACATTTCAGTGAGGTCAAAGATGAGGAGGAAATGAAATGGCAATCATGCTCCAGGTACTTACCTTGTAAGAGGGGAGGAACCCAACGGAAATCCTCAAGCACCTCAACGAAGCGCATCAGTTAAAAGTAAAGGTAGCACCTTTGCCCGTCTTCGACTCTGAACACCTCCAACTCCGGCTGCCGTTGTTGGACAATCACCCCCCTCCACCCGAGGTATACTTAATGCAAGCACTTCATCTGGGTAATGAAGGCCCTGTACACCTCTACACCGTGTGTATCAAGCAAGAAAAGCTCCTCCTGCGGTCAGATCCGTCCAGAACGGAAGGACCGCTCCGTTCTCCGTTGGTGTCTGATTAAGCAGAAGGTTTGGACTGACCTCTCTGGGAGTGACCCGGAGGACAACATCCAGAGGTTCCTGGAAGAGGTGACCACGATGGACCTCAGGTTCAAATCCAGGGGTGACAGAGCTTTCAGCTTGGATCATTTGGAGAAGGCAGCCATAGCAGCCAACGCTACAGAAGCAGGAGAGATCCCAACTCCCCAACATCAAGGACGGCCTTTACACATCCAAGGAAGCTCAGTACAGACCTCTAAAAAATTATTCCCGCTTCCGAGGCTCCCGGTTCCCTCTGTCAAACGTCTATGGGTAATAACATGGGGTTTTTGAATGATCGTACATAACAAACTCTGTAGGCGGCGAAGAAGTAAAAGTTGCGTCACGTTTTGAATTGCACACTTTTTCCATCTAGTTTCGACCAGGTTTTTGGATTGTTGGTGCCGTTAAAGTAGTAAACGATTATTAATGCTACTTTAACGGCACAGACAATCCAAAAACCCAGTCTAAACTAGATGGAAAAACTATGATGATGATGGCACACTGATCCCAGAAGAAGAGATCCCTCCTCTGGCAGTCACCGCGGTCCTCTCCAACTCAGCGTCAGACCGCCGTGGAGGAGCGAGAGCGACAGAATTTCCAGCCGGCCTATCAAGAGATCCAGCTGTACAGAGGCCTGCCCTGGATCATCCCTATGGCCGGAGACCCTGTCCTCTGGTGGTGGGGAAAAGAGAGCCACCCTGCCTCTGCTAGCTGTACCCCCTCACAGCTACCACTGTGTTCAACCACCCTCTGCCCCTGTGGAGAGGATGGGACCCCCTCAGCCAGCAGAGAGCCTGGAGCACGCCTGACATGGCAGACGTGCACAACTCTAAAGAGCTCTAGATAATTTATATTTTTTATTATGTAAAGCATATTATTATTATTATTTATTATTATTATTATTATTATTATTATTATTTAGTTGATTTATATATCATTTATTTTCTTTAACGTTGGAAAAAAAATGTGTTGGACATTTATTGCTTGTGATAGATTTTCTCATAGTTATGTTTGTTGAAGTATTTATTGAATTTCCTTCAGTTGATATATCAAAGTTATTGCACGGATAAACAGTTAAACAATACAATAAATGCCAGTTCTGTTATGAATTTACTGATGTCTCGTCTTTCCACTTTATAACAGAATGATTGATAGTGGTATCGATAACAGCTTGGATTGTTATGCAGTAGGGAAAACGGTATTGATTTCTTGAAAATGTATGAATCACCATTCTTAATCATAATATATAATACATAATCATATTGTATTTTAGAAGTTTTCATGTTATTAAATAAGTTAATCAATTCAACAGATGCTGTTAAAGATGGAAGCCTATATACCATATGATAGCCTAGTGGTTAGAGCAGGGGCCTTTCACTCCATGATCACCCGGTTCGATCCCCGCCCCTAACATGTCTGTAAGTGTGCTCTCCGATGATGATTCCGCCATGCTAATACCGATGCTCCAGGTCAGATGTGTGTCTGCCTGGTGCACGTGAGTTCAACCTACCTTCTCACTGTACAAGTGGGCTGAGGAGAAGCACTCTTTTACAGAACATTACATTATTTTAATTTCTTTAAGATTGAAAAAAATGTATCTAGTTCATGCATATATTGTGTGTATTTTTTTTAACATTATTTCCTTGTCTGTCTCTCCCGGTCTGTCTCTCCCTAACAGAGAGCTCCGCAGCAGAGGAAAAGGAGGAGCCCTCTGAAGGAAATGACGCACTGGACACGGTTGGTCATCTTAATAAAGTAAAATACTTAAACATGTGGAAGTAGCAGGCATAGCTAGGAAAACCCTCATAATGTAAGGCGGTGGATGCACAGTGGTCCTTCCATTAGCAGATGCTTCGTTAAAAAGCCACTATAAATATCCATCGCATCTTCATTCCCAATGCCGTCATGTGTGTCAGATTGTATACTAGTTTTTAAACACCAACCCAGTGTCTCTGTTCAGCTCTCTAAACAGTGGTCCTCTCTATGACATTGTCTCACTCAGCTGCGTCACTCAGTGGCCCCTCAGCCAGTGATGGCTCGGCCGGAGCCGGAGGGCCACCGGGGCCTCCGCATGGGCCTGCAGGAGGCTCCGGGGGCCCCCGGCACCTGGCCCCTGTGGAACGCCCGCCACCAGCCGGAGCCCTCCCCGCCCCGCGCCGTGGCCTCGCTCTCGGTGCGCGTCCTGGGCCAGCCGGACCGCCAGGGCCCGCAGCCCGCCGTCCCCCAGCGGGCCTCCGACAAGGAGGGCGCGGCCCCCGCGGAGCCGGGTTCCGCGCACCCCGTCCTGCACCTCAGCCGCTCGGCCATGGCGGCGGCGGCGGCGGCGGCGGCGGGGCCCGGTCGGGACCGGGACGACAGCGACGACGGGGACGACGACGACGACAGCGACGAGGAGAGCGACGAGGAGGAGGAGTGGGGGGCGCAGGTCAAGTCGGGCCGGGCCCCCGCCCAGCTCCGCCCCCAGCAGCAGCCGCAGCAGCAGGCACACGCCAGCGCCCCGCCCGCCGCCTCCCGCTCCCGACGCAAGCTCCAGCCCCCGCAGCACATCCCGCCGCCGCAGGCGCACCCGCCCCCCATGCAGCTGCGGCACCCCACCCCGCCTCCCTCGCCGCCCCCCGAGCTGTCCTTCCCGCTCCCCGACACGCCCAAGCAGAGCCCGCCCAACGCGGAGGAGGCGGGGGGGTCGGGCGGGGAGAGCCCCAGGGCGCGGGCGCCAGGGGGCCGCCGCCGCCCACCGCCGCCGCAGCGCGACGAGGAGGACGACTCGGACTCCAGCGCGCGCTCCAGCAGCCCCGAGCCCACCCAGCGGCGGGGGGCGGGACTGCTGGCCCGGCTCGCCCACCGGATGGACGCCGAGAAGGGGCAGCCGGCGGCCGGGGAGCCGGAGGCCGTGGACATGTCGGTGGGCACGGTGTGGCGCTGCTCCGCCTCCTCCTCCTCTTCCTCGGCGGCGGCGGCAGCAGTAGCTGGCCCCCCCGCCGCCCTGATCCCAGGGAGACCGACGGAGGGCCAGAGAAGGAAAGAGGGGACCGGAGACGGTGCAGGGAACACGCGGCCGGGGGAGAAGGAAACACCCCAGAAGAGGGAGGAGCCGGAGAAGATGGAAGTGGAGTCCACCAGCCGAGAGGAGGAGGAGGAGCAGCAGAAGATGGTGCAGAGGCGGCCAGGAGAGGAGCGGGACAGGAAGGGAGTAGCGGAGGGCGAGAGACACCTGCCTCCATGGAAGCGAGGGCGGGCGGCCGCGGCCGCGCCGACGACCCTGTCCACTGGGAGAGGAGAGGAGGCGGAGCCAAAGACGGACTCCGCCCACAGCGAGGCTGCCCTCGCGAAGGCGCCTGTCGTCACGCCATCGGTGACCGTAAAGAGGCCTCACGTGTCCACCGACTCCGCTGCACCGCCCATCAGGGCACCGCCCATCAGGGCACCGCCACGAGGCGGGGTGGTGATCACTGTCCGGGACTCCGGGTCCTCGTCGGACTCGGACTCTGGGTCTGACTCGCCCTCGCCCTCGTCCCAGTCCTCCACCTCATCGCAGGAGAAGCCCCCACCTGCCAAGCTAGTCAAGGTTAGCGGTTTTACTCACTCACCTGTCCTGCTACAGAAAACCTTTGGAACAGCTCTCTCATGCTATGCTGTTGCCACCGATGTTAACCGCATGCACCTTGCAGAGCGCTGGCCACGGACGTGAGGGAGCCGAGGAGAAGCAGAAGACCAGCGTGGACGGGGAGAAAGCGACTCCACGCCAGAAGGCAGAAAGGTCCGTCATAATCATCACTTTCTCCAAAAAATAAAAACACAGATCCAAATGGCGCCCACAGCAGTACCGCTGGATGGTCATTCCATCCGGCTCTTGTAGGTCAACTCCCTTTTTACGGTGGAGTCATCTATGTCCACTACTTAGTTTCAAGCCCATTTTTAAGGCCTGTCTGTTTAAAGTTATCCTAGAAAAGAGGTTCACCCATTTCTAAACCCTTAGGTTTGAAGACAAATGAAGAAGAGAGAGTAAAAAAATGTCTGCAGACGATATAACACTGGGTTATTTAGCATCTGTAGTCATAGGCATAGAAGCCAGAGCAGGGGAAATCTAGCCCAAGTGGCCTCTTGTATGTTCTGGAACCGGAGGTTTATGTCTAAGCAGTGCAATACATGGCGGCTAATGGTTGGGATCAAACACATCTGATTGGTTAAAGAAATATGTTTTGCATTAGATTAGTTTGCATGCCGACTCAACGACAGTGCAGATCTGAATAGTTTATGATGGCCAGAATTGTATAGAATATTTTTAGCCTTACTAAATGTAAAATCATCAAAAAAGTGTCAAAACGTAAAAATAGAAGATGTATCAAGGTGTTTTAGGTTGCTTATTGTATCTTAACTTAGAAAAAATAAACCGATTATTCACAAAGGATAATCACACATGAAATGGCAACGGTTTTAATAGATAAAAGTGAAAATTGAAAGAATAATACTTCACACGTTGTTCAAAAACGTATGAGGGTCAAATTGTTACGGGGACAGCCACTACAAATGCCACTATCAATGAAACATACACTAAACTATACATTGCCCTGCCACACACACTTTTATGTGACCGTTGAATACAAATAAAAATCAACACCAACATAGGCATCCCGTTAGACATTATGTGTATTTAAAGTAATTTCAGATCGCTTAACGTGGACCAAGGGTTATGGAGAGATGCATATTTCCTTGGCGGCAGACACTTAAAACTGCGTCCCCTGTCAAGTTGCATTGGTTTTAAGCACCTGCTTAAGGGCCGTTGTCACGATGTTTTACTATTAAACATTTCTTCCCCAGGGTTGTGTTTGGCCTCAGGCTGAGGTTGAACTACCGGAAAAATTGGCAGAACCCTTTGTGTGTGAATTGCAATTTGCACTGGACTTTTTAAACTTGGTCAATGTCGATTGGTCTGTTTGATGGAGGAATGCAGTAACAGTGAAGTGGGTAGCCAGCTGTTGGATATATTTAAACTCTTATTAGGGAATGTAGAAATAATATATTAGAAATTGTGAAAATGTGCCTATAGCACAGAATTTTGACTTATGCTGTCAAAACTCTTGGCTACAGACTCTGTATCTCTTTACAGGGAAGAGTAAACTGGTAATGAGACAAGAGCAAAAGCAAACATATCCCAATTACACCAGATTTCTGTTGATTCTTTGACTCTTAAGTATGAATGGGCCTTTTCAATGGCACATTAGTGTGAGCATTCAGCTTTGCATTTTTCCGTTTGATAAGACGGCTCTGCCTCCATTGATGTGATTGAGATAAAATATTTGTTTATGATAGACCCTGGGTTTTGACTTAAGTGGGGTTAGGAGGATGTGTCTCTCCCTTTATGAAAATGCCCTACCTCGCCGAAAGGCCATATCCATATGATTTAGGTTGGCTCTGCAAAGAATATGCATCCACATAATCATCTATATTGAAAAACAATGTGTTTGAATCATTAATATATTATTTCCCTGTTAAAATAGTACAGTTGTATGCCAATGAGATAGGATTATTTTTCATCCATTTCGAAATGCATTATTGTCATGAAACGTGTTAATTGGGAAAATGTGCAGATATGATACAATTCATATGTAGCGATTTTAAGATATAAATCAACTCGTTAGCAAGTTGGCTGACTACTACGAGATAATGCTAATCACTGGAGCATGCACGCCAACAACGCTTTATTCAGATGACATCGATCTTGCTGTATTTCTGGTCAGGCGTTCAATGCGACAGCCTCCAACACGGCGTGGTACTGAGAAGAAGCCGGTCCTCGCCTCACTCTCTCCTTCTCCTTTTAATTTACAATCTCGCTAGCCAACATGGCCGTCGTGCATGCATCGCATCTCTGAGACCGCCGCAGTGTAAAAGGCAACGAGTGTTTCGCGTCGCCAATTTCAATATACGCCTAACCGGAATAAACGATTACGACGGAGCATTCCTTGCCGGGTTTAGGGCCCGGCAATATGCTGTCCGAAGCCAACAAAAGCGGGTAAGATCAAGCTAACGAGGTTTCGGGTTGCTAGTCATGCCCTTTATCCCTCGAGCTGCGGTGAAGTTTATATATTCGCTGAATTGTTTTTTTCTTCGCCGCGGGTCAATAACTCGATCAGTAGAAACGGGGCCTTGGATGTCATGAATCGTTTAGAAATAACAACGTTAACAACGATAATAACCAAATACCCAGTGTAACTGGAGAGATACCACTGCTTGTTTCTAACTATACCCATTGTGTTCCTGGTGTTCAGAGACAACGCACACACTTCTCCATTTTCAGGTTAATTTTACCGAAATATTACATGACAGGCGATATTACATGACGTCGAGAAGTCCGACCGACACACAAACCTGATTATTCCGTTTTGCTAATAGCGTAGGCCTGTGATTAGAAAATTGCATTTTTCCTATTGTCTGTCGGATATAAACTTGAATAGCATCATAACTAAAAGGTGGAGGCATGGGATTTCCCATCCTATAACTGTCGGTTAATTGTAACTTAGTTGACATTGAAGTCTAAAAGCCACATGCATGGATAATTAAATAACCATCTAATCGAAGGTTATGTATAAAGTAAAACCTATGAGACAAGTTCTTTCATACATCACATATTGCAATATGCAAAGGTTTAGTTTTGGTGGTCAGTGTATAACATTCTCCTATTGGATTGATAACGTCCCTTACTCTCTCCCCTGGATGTCCAGATTGTAGGTGACCCCAGTCCTACCCAGATGTAGCTCAGCATCGTAGTGCATCACCTGTGTAAAATGGATTATTAAGTTTGTTCATCAATAGTTGGCCCAGGGATCATTATATCTTAACTGGGCCAGAGTGACATCCTCTCAGGCCTCGACCACACCTCCACAGCTGGTTCTCTGGGATTTCTAATTAGCGCAGCAGTCTCCCTTGACACCGGACACAAACCATGTGGCTGCTTGCTTGTCCGATTTAATGTTGAATGTTTAATGTTAAGGTGGACTTAATTATTTCTCGATGGGAAAGATGTTTTTTATAGCCTTTATATTTAATGATCAGTTCAACCGCAATTAAACAATTGATACTTTAACGCTATGAAGGCTTAAGAACAATTACATTTTCAGTAGCTTCTTAGTCCACCGATGATGTGTTTTGTATTATGCCTTCCAAGATGGTGTAATTTGTCACTCGCCTGGTTGGTCGAGATTGCTTTTCAATGGCATAGTGTCCATCTCTGCATGTCCATGTCCCCACTCTGTCCAGGTGCACTGCCATCGGACTCCGTATTGTTTTGATTCATATTTTTGTCCTTGTCGTGTCAGCTGGCCGGGGCTATAGATAGCTCAAGTGACCCACATCCCTGGCACGAGGACTCGTCCTGGGTCTCCCGTGCCGTGTCCTACACATTCCTCCTGTCTTGTTGCTTCTCTCTCATGATCCCCCTTGGGGGAATTAGTGTGTGTGTGTGTGTGTGTGTGTGTGACATATAATGAAAGTTTTATTGGCATTCACTAAAGTTAATTTGTTTCATGAAATCGAACTAATTGTGGCTCACTGTCGTACATTTCAGACTGTGGGAAAGAATTTTTTTTGTCTGTTTTGAGGAAACTACTGTTGGTTATCAACCACAAAAGCCCACGTCTGACGCCCACCAGTGGTATACTTCCTCTCCCACGCCGCTCATTCTGGTCCCCTGTCTTTCTCTGGTCCCCCTCCCAGGGAGGTGTCTGAGTCGAGCGAAGCCCCGGCGAAGGAGGCGGAGCCAGACACTCAGAGCGCCATGGCCCAGGAGCCGGCGTCCGAGGCCAAACCGGCGAACGGCAGCGGCGGCGGCCTGGAGGAGGTAAGGCCACTGGGAGGGCGGGCGAGACGTGGGCCGGGTCACTAGCAGGTTGGCTTAAGCGGGAAACGGGGATTCAAGTCCAACCCCCCACCCCTAAACCGGCCAGTCCCCTTCTGGTGCTGCCACCGCCCCCACCACCTAGTTAGGATGTAGTACCTATCATGACCGTAAGCTTCTCAGTGGGCTTCAAAATCATAGCAGCAGTAGTAGAAGAAGTGAGGCTCGAATGGTAGTGGGAGGGGAAGGATAATGGTCGACGGATGAAATTAGACTCACAAACACATTAGTGGGGTAATGTGCTACTTGGTTTCACATTGCCAGTGTTTTAGGAAAGGATCGGGATTTGATGACTCCGATGTATTTCGGTCCGTTGAGTCTTTAGTATTCCTGAGACGTGCCGCGGCGGGGGTGGAGTTGGACTTGTGCACGGGGCAAAGGCGGCGTTAAACTAACGCCGATCATGTCATTTCCTCCACACTAACCATTCAAAACTAACCTGCTGACACGCTCACTTGGCTGTTTATTTTTTTCCTTAACGTTTCAAAAAATAGATGAGGTGTGTGTGTGTGTGTGTGTGTGTGTGTGTGTGTGTGTGTGTGTGTGTGTGTGTGTGTGTGTGTGTGTGTGTGTGTGTGTGTGTGTGTGTGTGTGTGTGTGTGTGTGTGTGTGTGTGTGTGGTATGGATTAACTTGCCTCTAGGATCAGTTATATAACATAAATCCCCATATAAGTGGGTTATATTTTACACCCAAACGGTCTAGTTGCACGGCCTAATGTATATATTATATACACTACTGTGTACAGACTTCTGCACAGCCCAAGTCCATTAATTAGCTGCCTCCATTAGGTTGCAAAACAGTGAAGTCAACTCTTGCAAATCTTTCTCAACAGAAAATTCCTTTTGTAAAAGATGATATCTTGGTTTATAAACGCAATATAGGTGCATGCAGGCTTTTAAAAAAACATGTGCGTTTCCTTGCATGCTAATGGTCAGTGTGTGCCAATAGATGTATACGTTTCTTCCAAGACCAGCCTTCACTGTCCTCATCCCCTTTACTCCACTGCTCTTCCCTGCAAATCTGTCCCTCTGTCCCGCTTCTCTTTCAATGTCTCTCCTCTGTATATTTTGTAATGGTGTGACTGTTGTTTTTAAAACCCCATTGATTGCTTTGTTATGAAGGTGCCCATGCCTCTTCCATTGTCCCTATTGGTACCTGCTACGTACTACTACTACTACTACCAACACCACCACCACCACCACCACCACCACCTCCACTCCTCCTCCTCCACCACCTCCTACACCTCCTGCCCTGCCATGCCCAAGCGTCTCCATGGTACCTGACTCGGTACCACGAGTTAATCTGCTCCCCCACAAACCCCCATCCCGCCCCGGCCCTGAGCCCGCAGGGCGCCGGCCAACATATGGCTGCGGTGCTCCACCTGCCGTGGCCAGAGTGCCAGAAGGAACCAGAAGGACCCAGCTGGAGGCCGCGTCTTGTCCCCACGCACTGCATCCATTGCAACCCCTCCCAGCAGCTCGGTTGCTGGAGTAACCGCCTCCTCCTGCAGGAGGGAGGCGGTGTTGGCGGGCGACAATAGAAGTTCAACTGAAATGAACGGTTGACGAAGCAGATGGCAGCAGAGTGGTGGGGGCGTGTCTGTCTCCAAACGTCCCCCACCTCCTCACCCCCCCCCCCCCCCCGTTAACCACACCCACCAGCTGTATTGTGGACAAACTCCTCCAATGGGAGGAGTTTGCCGAGCAAACGGCAACTAGGCGCTACTCCGGCCTACGTTGCCTCCCACGGCGTCAACGCCTCTGGAGAAGCCCCTCCCCCTTCAGTTCTGTAAACGTTGGACAGAAACGAGCCAAGCCTGCTTGTTCAGTGGGAGAGCTACACCCTCTGCCCTGCTGCACCCTTCACCTACCATGGCGACGAAGATATTGATTTGAAAATTGAGTTGTCCGATCAATGATGATGATGATGGTGGTAAAGAGAGCTTGAGATGCACACAACCAGAGATCCAGTCCAAGTGGGTGTGTGTGTGGTGTGATGTAACGGAAACAACAGACTTGGTCTTCCCTGCCACCACCCCACTAAAGCCCGACCTCGCCTCCCACTGCTCCCTGCATATCCATCCGTGGTGGGGCGCCGATGAACTGAACCGAGGGCTGCGCGCTCCACGCGTGAGAGAGAGAGAGCGCGCGGTTAACACAGAGGAGGCTATCGACGTCGGCTCCTAGCGGTACCTTTCCCCCCACCGTCGAACCAGACCTTCACCCATACCCAGGCTACAGCATGAAGAAGACTCTGGGAGGTTTTGGGAATCCAACCTTTTGTTCCTGGAGACGGCGCAAAGCCCTCACTTCATTTTGTGTGACACCTTGACTAAAAGGAGCGGACAAGGGAACTTTTGAGAGACACTGGACTTTATAATTAGATCATCCCAATCAAAGGATTATAAACCCATCAATCATGATCTCTTTGTGTTATGGATACGTGGGCGTTGCTCCAACCAGTAGCAATTGATCAACGACGGACAATTCCTCGGAGGATGTACAATGACATTGGACTTTGTTGCTATTGGAAACCGATTTGTTTGCCTCATGTCTACCTAATCACCCTAAAAGACTGCAGATATGAAACACTCCCCCTGGGAATGAATCCCCGGGCCAGTGGAACAGTTCTCCCCCCCCCCCCCCCGAAAGACTTTTAATATGACTCGCTCATCGACAAGTCAATCAAGAACATCCCCCGCCCCCCTTCAAGAAAGAGTCATTTCCCATGATCAGTTCCTGCCTGGCGGCCAATCAGCACACTCAAATCCAGCCCTGCCCTCTGCCCAGTGCCTTCTCTGATTGGATCCTTGCCTAGATACAGTAGCCATGCGGTTGGGCCTTAGCAGAGCCAGTAAGGATCAGGTGTCAATGGTACCAAGAAATGACATGTCATTTTTTTCTTCATATATTTTACATATACTTCTACGGGGTCAGAAATGTAAAGACTGACTTATTTCCTTTTCCCCCCCCTTAACATTTTTATCAGGTGTACTTCTTTTATAGTAGATGCCAACGTCCACTTTTCATGCCTTTTTACTCAAGTCCCTTTTTGAGTAGATACGTTTTGAACTTTTATTAGAATCTCACTGGGACTCGCTGGGGCACTGACTGATTTGAGTCCGTCCTGCAGCTCTGCGTTTCCACCTCTGCCCAAAACAAATCGCACACGCGGCACAGCCAGGCCATCTGCTAGTCATTCCCGGGGTGTCTGGTTTTTCCGGCTTCCCACCGGTCGATGGCTCCACCTGGGGACTCTCGCAGGGAGACGGCCGGCTCACGTTACCGGAGGCTTGCATTAGGATTAGCAGAGCATCAACATGCAGCTATTACACAGTTAACGTCTCTCACACACGCAACCCTAGAGTCGCTTTGGATTTGAGTGTATGAATTAAATAATAATTCCCCGCATCTAGGCTGTAGGTGCCCTCGTTCTTTAATGGGTCGGTTCGTGGCTAATGGCTTCCTGTTGAGTAGTGTGTTAGAAGCTGATATTGTTACTGTACGACAGGATCTTGGTTGTATCCTCATTGTGGTGGTGCACGCACACATACGCACGCATGCACGCACACTCCATATTAATTTAAATCAAAGTCTTTAGGCAGAGGTGGAAGGTGGAAATGTGCAGTCTGCTGTCTCAGTATTGACCCCACGCACGCAATCATTTATTATCAGTATTGTGTAGATGTAATTTAATTGGAAGCTGCAGGCCAGGCCTGTGCATAGTTTATAACCTCCCCCCCTCCCCCCTACACCTGACCTCTCCTCCTCCACTGCGTCTCACCTGCTCGGTTTTTATTAGACCTGAACTATTTCACACTGAGCCTCCTTCAAGACTCAACTTCTCATCTCATCCCACACCCACGGGGGTTCTTGTTTTTCCCCTCTCTCCCTCTCTATCTCTTCCTCTCCCTCTCTCTCTCTTTCTCTCACTCTAGAGCACAACTCCTAAGGCTTTTGCTGCCCGGAAGATCTCCCTTAACAGTGAGTATACCATTCGCAAAGCCTAGCATCCCGATGCCTTGCTCAAAGATGATGATCGTTCGGCGGGTTGGACCTCATGACTGCCACAGACTGTGTTTTCTATAAAGCACTTACAATAATTATGGGTTCTCCTTTTATTTTTTTATTGTGTATAATACGAATTATGTAAGGTGATGCAGCATATAGTCCTGTTTAGTTATGATAATTCATGTAAATGTATACTCAACCTCCCGAGGTGAGCTTGCACTGCGAGTCTGAAAACAAACAAAAAAAAGAAAGGTAGAACCTGCTTCTACTTTGCATTAATGGTATTTGAGCCTCTTTGCGATAATTTTATTCAAGGCGGGCGCCATCATAGTCACGTCACACAGGCAGGCGGCGGATCTCTAAGAGTAGGCGGCTTCATCAGGGTCATCCACCAGGCCGGGCTCTCCGCCCCCCGCCCAGTACGTAGTATTTCCCCGTGATCCGTGAGTGTAACCAATCCCCTCCCCCCCCATCACAGGCAGCAAGACGTCTCCACCCACCGGAGCGGACGCCGCGGCGGCGGCGGGGGGTACGGCCGTCGAGTCCGAGACGGGGGGCGCCGCCGCCGCCGCCGCCGGGAGGAAGAGGAGGTGGGGCTCCAGCGCGGCCGTCACCACCAAGAAGCCGTCCATCAGCATCACCACAGACTCCCTCAGGGTAAGGAGCACCTGGGCACCCAATCACACCAGGGCTTTCTCTACCGGTGACTCCTGCACCCAATCACACCAGGGCTTTCTCTACCGGTGACTCCTGCACCCAATCACACCAGGGCTTTCTCTACCGGTGACTCCTGCACCCAATCACACCAGGGCTTTCTCTACCGGTGACTCCTGCACCCAATCACACCAGGGCTTTCTCTACCGGTGACTCCTGCACCCAATCACACCAGGGCTTTCTCTACCGGTGACTCCTGCACCCAATCACACCAGGGCTTTCTCTACCGGTGACTCCTGCACCCAATCACACCAGGGCTTTCTCTACCGGTGACTCCTGCACCCAATCACACGAGGGCTTTCTCTACCGGTGACTCCTGCACCCAATCACACGAGGGCTTTCTCTACCGGTGACTCCTGCACCCAATCACACGAGGGCTTTCTCTACCAGTGTCTCCTGCACCCAATCACACGAGGGCTTTCTCTACCGGTGTCTTCTGCTTCTACTTTTTAGTGCCGTGTTGCAAATATATTTGACTAACCCACACCGATGACCTCATCGGTGTCCGGGGACAAGTGGGAGAGAGCTCTAGTTGATAAGGAGGTGAAGCCGCTGCTGTGGCCACATCTCTTCCTGCACTTCCTCTCCATTTGTGTTTCAGGGTAAAACAATACCGTGGTACCGCTGAAAACCAACACACCTTTTTTGTTTTATTCCCCCTCATGTTCTCGTAGTCGTTGATCCCGGACATCAAGATGAACCAGGAGGCGGTGGTGGACCTCCATCCGGAGGAGCTGCATCTTTCTGGGGAGGAGGAGGAGGAGAGCCAGGGCATGGACAACGGCCGGGCCGACCACGACCTCGGCCTCAAGATCCGACGCACCGTCACACAGGTGAGGGGGGGGGGGGGGGGGGGCTCGGGTACTAGGGGATTCTCGTGTGCCACTTCTCTACTCTACAAGATGTGCGTTTAGGATGCGTTTCACGTCGTGGACGTTGATTCCTACACGCTTGACTGCACGGACCGCCTGATAACCTGCGCTGAAGCCGATGAAGGTCATCCACGTGTGTTAACATTTCCCGACGCTCCTCGGGAGACGTGTCAATCGGCGAGCTCGAATCATAACCAACGAGCTTAAACCCATCAGATCGCCGTGCCCATGTCACTTTATTTATACATTTTAAATTGAATAGTGAGTAAGACAGGAAGGCGTCACTCTAACCGTCGGCCTCCCACAAAGGTTGTCCCGGGCGACGGGAAGGAGAACGGGCGGGAGCCGCAGCCGCCGCAGGACGGAGACGACGACAACGAGGAGGAGGAGGAGGAGGAGGAGCATGACGACGAGGAGGAGCAGCAGCGGCTGGAGAAGGAGAAGCAGCGCAAGGCCCCCAAGGAGCGGCGGAGGAGCAGCACCCGGGCGGAGGACGCGGGCGCGCCGCGCCACAGCCCTGCTCGGCAGGAGGCCGAGGCCCAGAAAGGTAGAGGCGGCACGCGGGGAGCGAGGCGTCACGAAGGGCTCCCTTTGGGTAAAAGGGGACACGTCATTCCACCGGGTGGGAGTGGGATTACCCGTTACGAGCCGTTTGGAGAACCGGCCTCTTCTGACATCACACGTGGGTCCACCTAGATGTGTGACGGGTAGACGAGCAACGTTTGTTACCGTCCACTGGGTAGGCTGGTAGACTGATCCATCCAGCACGCATCTAGGTGGACACGCCCACCTGTGATTGTGAAGCAGATTTACAGAGTAGCTTGTAATGACTAGTCAAACTCACCCCTGGTGGTAAGATATGTCTCCTTTTTTAAATTGGAAAGATGTATTTAGCAGATATCCCCACTCGGTATTACAGCGATGGGACGCAGGGAAATCCAGACTCGATCACCTTGGCTGTGTGACTAGAGCCATCGTTATCTCAATCTTCTCACAAAATAGGCGAATTAGAATGTATCCCGACATAAACGTTACCCTGACTAAAATGCAATCAAACCAGATGCGTCACATTTTAAAAAGGTTCTCAAATGGGTATAACATTAAAATTGTTGTGTATGCATCTATTAATTGGTCGGGAGAACTCGGGGCCCCCAGACCACAGTTGTTGGGCTTTCAACAGGATTTCAGGACTCGGGTCCCACCTCCCTATCTTATTATCTCACTTCTCTGGCTGCCACTGAAGCAGAGAAATTATTATTTTGCCGGTTCTCCATGGTCTTGTCTTCAAAGTACATTTTAAAACGAATGAAACCACTGCAGAATGTGAGGGCGCTTTGATACGCTGTGAGCGAAGATCATGCGTTAGGTTTTCATCTAATCGAACCAGAGAACAAAGTTCTTGGGAGTGTCGGGCCACAGTCACCCATCTGTACTTCAATATTTTGACCAAGGAAGGAATGTCCTCCTCCATTCTCTCGCCCACTCTCTCTTTTTATAGAAATGTCTCCGTCTTATTCGGCTCTCTGTGGCTCACGATCTGCGTTCCTGCAACTCTCTCTCTCTCTCTCTCTCTCTCTCTCTCTCTCTCTCTCTCTCTCACGCCTTATCCCTTTGTCTCTCACCCCCCCCCCCCCCCCCCAGTCACTCCCAGTGACAGCGTCGTGCGGCGCTCCATCAGCCAGCAGAAGTCGGGCATGTCCGTCACCATCGACGACGCCGGCGCCGCCTTGGCCCCCAGGCAGCCCTCGCCGCCCCGCGGGAAGCTCTCCGCCATCGTCCACGTCAGCAACCTGGTGAGCCGGCGGCGATCGGAAGTTAGCCCGTTAGCCTTGAGCTGCTAGCTGATCACTCCTAGCCTCTAGCCTTTTTAGCTGTTTCGCTTACGGCAGTCAGCACCTAGCTAGCTGTTCGCTCCGGGCTCCTGGTGTCCAGTCCGTAATGCAGTTTGAGATCGTCCCATTGCGGAACTTTTGCACCGAGGCATTCTAGTGGTCGGGTGGGGGACGCTCCGCACTTCATGTTTTGGTCATCCGACCGCTGTATCTTTACGATCAAGGCAAGCGTCGCAATAAGTACATTACTTTATTTCACCAAGGTACAAGCCCATACTGATCAATGCGTTAGATTGTAGATGGAACCCCCCCCCCCCCCCCCCCCTGTGTGTCTCTTGGTCTGACCTGTCCGCCCCTCCCCAGGTGAGGCCCTTCACCCTGGGCCAGCTGAAGGAGCTGCTGAAGCGCACCGGCACGGTGCTGGAGGAAGGCTTCTGGATCGACAAGATCAAGTCCCACTGCTTCGTCACGGTGGGTACCCCCCCTCCCTCCCGTCGACCCTCTATAGCTTTACCAACCCATTCACACCCGTGGGCGCCATCTTCCTCCCAAAGACCCCCTCCGTCACCCCCTGATCGAATATCATCATACCCCCGACCTGGTTAGAAAGTCGTGGTCCGAGTCAGACTTCCTAGATCCACCGTCTCATTGAGATTGAACATCTCTCAATCTCATAGTTTCACATTGAATAAAAACATAGTTTCACATTTAAACAACTTGAACCCGGATCGCCCGCTGGCCGCTGAACGGTCGCTCCATCCCTGCTAATCCAGACGGGTCTCCTGTCCGCGTCCCAAGCTAGGGGGCCCGTTCGGCGCGTCTCCCCGCGGCTCCGGACCCCCTCCCCGGTGCCTCGGGAAACCAAGACCGTCCTCTTCCTCAGACTTGAGCGTTGTTGTTTCACTTCCTCACAGTACGCCACGACGGACGAGGCGCAGGCCACCCGGGCGGCCCTCCACGGGCTGAAGTGGCCCCCCAGCAACCCCAAGGTCCTCAGCGTGGACTTCTCCCAGCAGGATGAGGTAAGACCCCCCCCCCCCCCCCCCCATAGACGGAAGACGTCTGCCTCCCCACCCGGGCTCCTGTCACCGGATGTGTGTTTCAGAGGGGGGTCTTGTTTCGAGGCGGTCCTCTGCGTTTGCTAGCGTGGGCTGCAGTGCACGGCCCGCCCTTTCAGCCCACTCGTCGGTCTCCAGCGCCCCCCTAATGCTTGTGTGTTGCCTTCCGTTGGATCGTCCGTATTCTGTAGTTATTGAGACTGTAGTGGACCAGTGCAGAGCCACACGGAGGGCTGATCGATTATGGAACAATATCATAATCACCATTATTTGGGTCAATATTGAAATCACGATGTTTCAAAGGATTATTTTTGAGTTTGTTAACCTGATGCATTTGTTCAGCATTTCTCTGCAAAAAAACCCCACTTTGGTACTGAGAACTGAAATGTCCCCTTAAAAATATACAAAAACGTTCAAATAAAAAATGTTGAAATAAAAAAATGATAGTACAAATATGTGTCCAGCTGTTTGATCCCATTTCTTTAAAACACTTAATGGATAAAATAAATATACTTAAAAATTAGTAATGGTTTCAACTCGAGTGTATTAGTTTGGAGATCGTTGTACCAAAAAAATCCTAATCCTGATCGTAATGCTCCGCTGACTGCCTCCTAACGGTCTCTCTGCCCGCAGCTGGACTTCCACCGGGGCACCCTGAAGGTGGAGCGGCTCCCGGAGAAGCCGGGCCCTCCCCCGGGGGGCCCTCCCGCACGCCTGCCCCCGCTGATGCCCGAGCGGGAGCGCGACCGGGACAAGGGTCGCGAGCGCGGGGGCGGCCTGCGGGAGCAGTGGGCGGAGCATGGGCCGATGGGCGTGGCCATGCGGGACCCGTGGGCGGAGCGCGGCGGGCCCCTGGGTGGCGGCGGCGGCGGCGTGCGGGACCAGTGGGCGGAGCGTGAGCGGGAGATGCAGCGGCGGGAGCAGGCGCGCTGCGAGCGGGAGTGGGACCGCGACAAGATCCGGGAGTTCGGGCAGCCCGGCGAGGAGGTGCGGCGCTCCCGATCCCGGGACCGCGAGCGCAGGAGGCGGGAGAGGGCCAAGAGCAAGGAGAGGAAGAGCGACAAGAAGGGTGAGGAGCTGAGGACTGTGAAATGCTGTTCCCGGTCCTGCCACCAGGGGGCAGTGGGCTCCACTGCGTCCGATGGACTGTCTCTCTAAGGGCCTTTCAGCAGGAGAGAGAGGCCTGTTTTTATGTACTTCCCCCGGAATAAAACCCTTCAAATTATGATGCTACTACAACCTCCAGCAAGCTGAGGTGCTCCATATGCCAATACATCGTTTGCATTGGTTTAGTTCTCTTGGCCCAATGGCCTCCTGTGTTTTAAGGCTTGACATCTGAATGCATTACAGTGGACGCTGTTGGCTAAATTGTTTCCCCTTCCCCCATCCCCCAGACGAGCCCCCGGCGAAGCTGCTGGACGACCTGTTCCTGAAGACCAAAGCAGCCCCCTGCATCTACTGGCTGCCCCTCACTGAAGAGCAGGTGGGTGCCTCCCCCCTCACGACGTCCCCGGTGTCCTCGTGCATGCTACACACGCATTCACTGTACTCATGAATCGAGCGTTAATGTCACCCGTATGATGCCAGAACAGCGGCCCAATGAAGTCCTTACGACTCGCACTATGACAACAAAAGATCTCCGCCCTTTCCCTCTGACTTCCCTGCTAACACTTCCATAGGTTGTTGTATGTTAAGTGGGTGGCTGCTTACTTCTCCAGCCGCGAAAGTGCACAAAATAATTCCTCACGCCATTCCTGCCGCGTTAGAATCAGCATCCAAGTCGGGCGTAGGAAGTGTGTTTTCCGGTAAAGCCGTGACTCCAATACGAGCCGGTCGCGACTCAGAGACGCTGTGGTCATGCCTCATGTTCAGTGCCTCAGGCCTCGCAGTTCAGTGCCTCAGGCCTCGCAGTGCAGCGCCTCAGGCCTCGCAGTGCAGTGCAGTGCCTCAGGCCTCGCAGTGCAGTGCAGTGCCTCAGGCCTCGCAGTGCAGCGCCTCAGGCCTCGCAGTGCAGCGCCTCAGGCCTCGCAGTGCAGCGCCTCAGGCCTCGCAGTGCAGCGCCTCAGGCCTCGCAGTGCAGCGCCTCAGGCCTCGCAGTGCAGCGCCTCAGGCCTCGCAGTGCAGCGCCTCAGGCCTCGCAGTGCAGCGCCTCAGGCCTCGTCATGTGACCCCGTCGTTGTCCACCGCTCCTCCACAGGTGAAGAAGCGCAAGGAGCAGGAGCAGGAGGACACCAAGAGGAAGGAGGAGGAGAGGAAGGAGCGGCTGAAGGCCCGGGAGGCGGGCGGTCCCCTGGGTGGGGGTGGAGGAGGAGGAGGAGGAGGAGGTGGTGGTGGTGGTGGGGGTGGGGGTATGGGTGGTGGTGGTATGGGTGGCGGTGGCCGGGGCGGCGGCCGAGCGATGTCGGGCGCTCGCAGAGCGGACATCCTCCAGGAGCGGGAGGGAGACCGGAAGAGGGACGGGTTCCGGCCCAGAGGACCCTCTGGAGGGGCCATGGGGGGACCCCCGGGTGGGGGGGGTGGCGGCGGCGGTGCCGGTGGTGGCGGCCGTCGCTCCCGTAGCCGTAGCAACCCAAGGGGTAGGCGGCGCTAAGCCCCCCCCACCCTCCCCCCCCATCCTTCAGTGTCGCCCTCGAAGGTGAGAAGTGGAGCGCGGCCGGCGCCATCGTCGGGCTGCGGCGTGCGTCCGGTGGGAGGGTCCCGTCTGTTCCCCAGCTGCCGGGCTCCCCCCCCCCCCCCCACGACTACTGTCTGCCGCCGACACTGATCTGCTACCGTGGTCCGGCTGACGTGCTGGCCCACAGGTTTCTCTTTCCGTTAGGTCTTATGTTTTTGAGTGGAATAATGGTTTAATCTTAGCTGTGTAGTCGGCGTCAGCCCATCACTATGGTTTTATACTCGCAATGTTTCTTTTTATTTACCTTTTTTTGTTTCTTAATCAGTGTTTTTGTTCCCGAGGCCCGTGGCCGGCTGCCCCGGGTGGGGGGGGGGGGGGGGGGGTTGTGTAAAATAAAATGGAAAACCCGAGGGCCAATGGGAGCCCCGGAGACGACCCCCGCGCCGCCCGCCCGCCGTCGGCTGCTCTGCAGCGGCGGAGGGAGCGCGGTGGGCCGCTCCGCTGGGCCCCGGTGGTTTGGGGCTCGCTGAGGCTTTATCCTGAAGTCTGTAATGAGAGTCTGCTCCCGAAATAGAAGTCCCACGACCACAAGGGGAACACAAGCCGCTGGAGCCTCGTCGAGGGCTCCACGGCCCCTGGTGAAACCCTGTGGACTCGTCTTCATTTTTTCGTGCGTTTGCCCATTTAGGGGAGAAGCAGAAGGCTTTGATTTTTATTACATGTTTTACTCGACCTGTCCAATTCTTTGTTTTCTTTTGATTTGGCCTTGGGTGGCTGAATCTGCCCCCCCCCCCCCCCCCCCCCCCCCCCCTTCTACACTCCCTTAGAAGTTAGGGCAGGTCTGTGGCACACTGGAAACCACTCTAGGAAAATGTGGCATAGTTGCTGGTAAAGGGAGCGGGCCGTTTGTGTGTTGCCTCGGCGCAGTGGATCAGCACGCTTTTTAATCTAAGCGTGTTATTTAAGGCTGCCATGTTGGGGTTGGAAGGTGGAGTTTATTGCAGAAGGCTTCAGATTCATCGATGTTGTTGCACTGACCCCTCCCCCCGTCCCATGGAAGAATTCTTGCCCCCTTTTATTTCTAAAGTCAATCAATATATTTAAGGTAAACTCCCTAGTCTATCCTTTAAAATAGAGTGAAAGATGATTTTTAAGAGAAAGAAATATTTGACGATTTTAGTTGAAAACCTGTTTTTGTTTTTTGAAAGTGCTTAATGTACAAATAAAGAGTAAAACTGGCACTGACTTTTCTTTCTTCCATAAAGACTGCCATCTCTTGATCACAGGGTGACCCATCGCCATGGTCACTCACACAGGGTTTGATTTGAACAATTTATTACAGACAACAGGAATGTTTTCAATTTGTACAGATTCACTTGACATCTCTTACAGTAAACGTACATTTTTTTTTAAGTGCAAATTGTTTGCTAACCATAATATTAAATATACAAAACAAACTGTTACGCAAATAGCCATTGTTCTTCTACAGCAAACCATAGTCCCAAGGGAGGGTGGAAGAGGTAAAAAATAAAATAAAAAAAGAAAGCAGTAGTTTTCCCCTCTGCCCCCCCCCCCTCCCCCCCATATAACTATAGAACAGTAATGCAACCAAACATAATACAGCAGGAGTTACATGTGATAAAACGGGTCTGCGAGACCGTCGTCCACTCCCATGATGGTGGCATGGGTGGGTATCGTGTTCCTCAACAGTATAAAATATATATATTTACAACCCAATGAGTTGAAATGTGTCCCAGCAAGAGAGACGGGATAGGACCAGGCTGTTGATAATATTAATGGAATGTTATGTACAGAACGTTGCACGGGATTACTCCCGTATGTCGTTGAGGGAGGGGGGGCGTTAATGTGTGGCGCACGCTCGGGTCATGTGACAAGAGTGGCAGAGGAGATGGGAATCCAACGGGAAGCACTGGGAGCCCGGCTTATCGGAGAGCTGCTTCCTACACTCCTGGAAAGAGAGAGAGAGAGAGAGAGAGGGAGATAAGAGGAGGGAACGTCGACAGTAGGGAAGCAGGCGTTGGCTAGCGTTAGCCGTTATCCGGCTACAGGACAGGAAATTTGAATGGAATGCGCTGAGCTTGCTTCGTCATTGCAAAAGCACACAACTTTTGCCGACACTCCCCAGCCGCTTTAAGCACGCGTTAACGGTTTAGCTGAATTCTTGAGCTCTGTTTGAACAGTGGGGATCGGTTGACGCGTCAACACGATCGGAGCACATATGAATATGCTCCTGTAAAGGTTCGGACGGGTTTCAGACAAGACGTGGGGTTTATGGTAGAAGGGACGATTCCCTTTTCTGCTCTTAACCGAGAGATGCCACTATATGGGCAGAACAGACTGGTTTTTAAGGATGGATTCTGGGTTGAACCTCAACCAACGTCTCTCTCATCCTTGAGAGAGACGGCCTAATCCCTACCTGCTCCTAAATGACACATGAAACCACTTCATCTGAAAAATGAAATTTACATGAAAATGCATGTACTCTTTCCAGGTATTGGAAAGAGTCTCATAGGTCTCAGGTGTGTGCGTGTGCTAATGCGCGTGTGAGCGTGTACTGACCTCGCAGTGGTAGCACTCAAAGTGATAGTCTTTGTTCATTGAGACCACTCTGAGGATCTCCTCGCTGTCCTGGAAAGAAACACACAAACGACACATCGAGTCACATTCAGTCAATCTTCAGACTGGCAGAGTGATAGTTAATAGTGCATTGAGTGCAAAGTGGAAATCTCCTGATACCAGACGATCTGAGATCTCGCCGTTAGTTTGTTAAACAGCTGATTACTGACCCTTACATTTGATAGGAAATGACGTTCTCCCCCATTAACCTCCATAGAGAATAAAACTCATTCTTTAACACAGAGAGCTTTTTAAATTGAAGATGACCCATACACAAGACATAAGCTACTGCAATGGCCTTGAATGTCCCGAGCAACAACACTTTATTTAAAAGTTTCTTTGTGCTCAGTCCCGAAGATTTGTGAAATAATCATAATATAATAATTCCAAGCAACTTAGTTGAAATATTCTTAAGCCAGAACAAGAAAGACTTGATATCAGCGTTAACAAGCAAAATTACTTCTGTAAGTCACCACCCCAATATTTAGTTCCGCCCTGAAGCCTTTTAATAGGTTCCGCAAGGAAGGTTTATATTATCATTTCAACAGAGTTTTAGCAACTAAACCTCTAAGATTGGCCTGAACCTCTACGGGAGGCCAAGAGTTCGAAGACTGACTAGTGAGTTTAGCAAAGTGACAGTTTGGTTTTACAAACACACTGTGGTGCAACCTCCTTACATCGTCGTTAGGGAAAGTTCAACATTAATAACCGAGTTAATGTTTAACACCAGTGGTTCCATGAACATACCTCAGTAGGTAGAATGGGTTGTAAACAGGCGGCGCACTTTGGAGCAAATGTTCTGCAGGGAAACCCAAAGGAATGTTAGAATAATGACATAATCTGTTATTTACTCAACACTGACACACAAAGCGACCTGCCCAGAACTAATCCTGACACACATCAATGGCCCCGTCGGAATCTTCGCACTGGTTCTTGGCTAGGTCAACACGGTTTATCATCTTTATCAACGTCACGCTGTGATTCAGTCTTTGGAATTGGAATTCAAGAAATATTGTACAAAATCTATTAACAAAAATCACAAAGCCCTAAATCTGTCAGGTGGCATGCATTTATATGATGAAGATCTTATTTTAACATGCAAAAGGCTTGTTGCCAGACCAGTATGTATTTTAACAAAGAAATCATATTCAATCAACCGTACCCAAAGGTTAAAATTACATGGTCTGTGGTACATAAATATGTACTCATGTGTGGTTAGCGTTTCAAACATGGAGGCTAAAGGCTGTTCCGGGGCAGCCCGTGTGGACGGGTGCTTCTCACTTGTTGTAGTCCAGGACGCAGTAGACATTGCTGTGCTGGTCCACGGTGAAGGGGACCCCGTCCAGCGCCTTGGAGCACACCACGCAGCGGAAGCAGCCCGGATGGTACGAGTTGCCCAGCGCCTGCAGGATCTGGTGACACGCCGACACACACTTGTGAAGCCATTGACTACCATACAGACGTGCCAAGCTAACACACACAGACATGTTAACAGACAGGTTACGCAGAGAGGGTTAACCAGCAGACAGGCTGAGGCCAAGCTAACAGACCGGCCATGTTTACAGCGAGGCACGCAAACAGATAGGCCGGGCTAACGCTTGCATGCACAATCATACACACTAACCTGTTCCAGAATAAGGTGTCCGCACACACTGCACTTTTCAGCGGCAGCCTGGAATCCTGAAAACTGAGATGAAAGTCGTACAATTACCACACAATGACCGTCATAAAGCTCCATTTGTACTGCACCTGATCATAGGGCTGGTTGTCTCACGTGTGTGTGTGTGTGTGTGTGTGTGTGTGTGTGTGTGTGTGTGTGTGTGTGTGTGTGTGTGTGTGTGTGTGTGTGTGTGTGTGTGTGTGAGTTTGTGTTTGTGTGAGACCCAGATACGATCATTTTTTATCTTGGTTTCTTACCATGTAATCCTCTTTACAATACACAGAGCCGTTGACATTGTAGAAGTCCTTGTTCCTCAGGGTGCGTCCTATAGAGAGAGAGAGAGAGAGAGAGAGAGAGAGAGAGAGGGGGGAGAGAGAGAGAGAGAGAGAGAGAGAGAGAGAGAGAGAGAGAGAGAGAGAGCATGAGAGACATGTAGGACTCTGCAGGTCCGAACCTATTACAGGGACTACCATTTAACACTTGTTGAACGTTTATATATGAGAGATATGTACTTATAGTATAAGGACTCCAGTTCTAAGAGACATAGCAGTTGAGGGCAGAAAGAGAAACAAGAGGAAATAATCTAACCAACGACATTCCTCTGACCCTGAAGAAGACTCGTGTGACTCTTCACGGCCGACTATCAGCACAGAAGCAAACAAAACAAAACACTAAATGCTATCGCTCATTCACGCTAGCTCAGGCGTTTTTAACCAACCCCCCCCCCCCCCCCCCCCCCCCACACACATACACACACCCACACACACACACACACTCACCACAGGAGACGCAGATGAAGCAGCGTGTGTGGTAGAGGTGGTCCAGGGCCTGGCAGGCGTTGTCGGCCCCGTAGACCCCCTTCCCACACTTCACGCAGGTTCCTGGAGTCAACAGCAACACAAACACAAACAAACAAACAAACAACAGGTTTTAGCATGGCGACCCTTTATCTCTTTTCCTCCTTCTTAGCGCGTCGTTTAACAAGGCATTCCTGGGTGATGCGTGTCTGAAAATCCACCGCCACACACACACACACACACACACACACACACACACACACACACACACACACACACACACACACATGCAGTGTCAACAACTTGTAAATCCTCCCATTCGCACCACCAAGGGGATTTTCACACCCGTCTGAAAACCTGGTCACTAACGCAGAAAGGATCTGTTTACCCAAGTCTCACCAGTCACCGTGACATTCCCCCCGGGTTCACTTGTTATTAGACGGCGGGAGATGTTTTGCTTTATTTCAAAAGGAATACTATTAACAAGTTTAATTGAACGTTTGCTGAATGGTTCTATTTAGTCGTTTCTTACCCCGCTAAAACTGATGTCAGTCCTAACTCTTTGATCATAGTGGGGGGGGGGGGGGGGGGGGGGGTTACAGTTTGTTTGATGTGGGTTATTAACATCAAAGCTTAATTGTTTGTCAGAGAGATATCTTCGTCTTCTCGCCTTTTCATCTTGTATTTCATCTTGAGGCAATTGGTCTTGTCATGAAAGTAATGCCTTTGTGTTAGAATGATGGTTTAAAATTTTGAACCCGTATTCTTTTCTTTTTTTAAGTGTGCGACTCATCGTCCATTGTGCGGACTGCCGCCGTGGGCGGGACGGGACGAAGAAGAGTGTGAGTCTACAGGAGGGCTCACGGAGGGGCTGCTGGAGCGAGGAGACCTAGAGGCACCGGGAGCGGTTTGGGATGAGGAAAACCGTTCCCTCGATTATCTCCAGATTTAAACCCCATGTCGTTGACTCCTGACTTAATAGATGCCTTCTTTCACACACAAAATACTTATAATAAAATAATTTAAAAAAAGTAAAAAAAAAATGTACAAAACAGCCATAACAATCGTCACACTGTCAAGTCCATGCTCAATAACTTAATGAAACACATTTCTACAAATAAATAATAAATAAATAAATCCTTATTCGTCTATTATTCCGTCGACTTGTGCACACCGGGTTTCCAGCGGTGTTGTTTTCCTCCTTTTTAAAACAGGGGTGTTTGATGTGGCGGGCGCGAGGCCCCGGGTCTCGCCCAGACAGCGCTGCCTGCCTGGGGGCCCCTTCTCAGGGCCGGGCGACGCATGAGCGCCGAGCACCAACCCCCTCGGGCCACGCATACCTGGGCAGACGAAACACGCTCGCGAGCCAGGGAGCGCCGCCCCCGTCCACACAGCCACAGGTTAGCGCTAACCACGCAAGCACACACGACACACACACATACACACACACGACACACCAGTATACACATTACTGTATACACATTATGCACATTACTGTGGTCTGAAGTCACTGGGAAACGTACAAACACACCCTGCCCTAGAAAAACAATTCTCCCACACACACACACACAGACACACTAAAACACACACAGACACACACTCTAATCTAAATGAGTCACTTGCTCTGGTGCTCAGACCTGTGTTTATGTGGAACATGTCATTTGGGCGTCCCACTGTGGCTTTGCCTCATGCCCCACACTGGTAGGCACACAGTGTGTGTGTGTGTGTGTGTGTGTGTGTGTGTGTGTGTGTGTGTGTGTGTGTGTGTGTATGTGTGTGTGTCATTTTGAGGTATGCCTCAGTGTGTGGTTTGTATGAATAACGCTAAAGTCGGTGAGCCAATCATTTTAAAGTTCTTTCATGGAAAACTATTTTCCCTTATTTATTTTCTATTTGCAATCCTTTTATCGGGTTCCCCAAGCTTTCTCTCTCTCTCTCTCTCTCTCTCTCTCTCTCTCTCTCTCTCTCCCTCCCTCCCTCCCTCCCTCCCTCCCTCTCTCTCTCGTGTGCGAGTCTCAGCAGGCCCCGTGCATCCATCCAGCCGCTTGATGCCTCTAACTATCACTCTGCCCCTCCATCCAGCGCTCCCTCCCGTGCCAACGTATCCCTCCCAAAGCCTTTCATTTGGGGTATCCGAGGTCAGGCGCGCAGGATACGGCCCTAATGACAGGTTGGAGGTGAAGTGAAGCGTTGTGCCGAGACAAAGTGCACAGCGGTATGTTTCAGCAATGGCTTGTTGGGTTCATATCAACCCAAATTGTCAGGAAAGACAAAGGAATTTAGGGCCCCCCAAACACGTCCCTTAACCTAACACTCTTGACATACATCCAAGACCATTTGGTGATCAGTCTTCCTGATTGCTCCGTTTGATTCCCTTTTCTATTCTGTCACGGTATGCGACACCGCTGGTCCCAGGGCAGTGAAAGTCACGCCTCTCCGGTCCATGGAGCCCGCGGCCGGGCTGAGTCAGGCCTGGTCGGGCCCCCCCCCCCCCCCCCCTAATTGGAGAGCAGTGTTCCACTACTGTACGGCCCCAACGTCTCTGAGTCCAGCCAGACCTGTGGTTGGCAGGCTGGACCCCGAATGGACGTCATGATCTAAAAACAGGCAGGGGGGAGGAACCATGCACACACAGGGAAGGACTGGAACTGAAAAGAGGAGGAAGAAGAAGAAGAGGAGGAGGAGGAGGAAGAAGAAGAAGAGGAAGAAGAGGAGGAAGAAGAAGAGGAGGAGGAAGAAGAAGAGGAGGAGGGAGAAGAGGAAGAAGGGGAGAAGAAGAAGAGGAAGAAGAGGAAGAAGAAGAAGAGGAAGAAGGGGAGAAGAAGAAGAAAAAGAGGAAGAATAAGAAGAGGAAGAGGAAGAAGAAGAGGACGAGGAAGAAGAGGACGAGGAAGAGGAAGAAGAAGAGGAGGAAGAAGAGGAAGGGGAGGGGGAAGAAGAAGAAGAGGAAGAGGAGGGGGAAGAAGAAGAAGAAGAAGAAGAAGAAGAAGAAGAAGAAGAAGAAGAAGAAGAAGAAGAAGAAGAAGAAGAAAAAGATGGAGATGAAGCTGAAGATGAAGAAGAAAACGAAGAGAAAGAAGACGAAGGGGGGGAGGTTGGAGGGGGGGGATGATCTCACCGAAGTACTCCTGGCGGTTCTCGGAGGGCTCCCGCCCCGCGGCGCTGCAGGCGGGCTCCTCCTGGGGCCGGCCCGGGCCCCCGGCGGTGGCGGCGGTGAGCGTGGTGGCGGTGGGCTTGGACAGCGCCTTGATGGTCTGCGCTGGCGGCGGCTCCTTCAGCCTCAGGCCGCCCAGCAGCCCCTCCCCCTCCAGCGCCGCGTCCCGGAGCAGCAGCCGCGTCAGCTCCTCCTGGTAGCGCGTGCCCGGCAGGTCCGAGTAGCGGGCCCTCTCCCCGGGCGCCGGCCCCGCCTCCTCCGCCCTGCCGCCGGCCCCCCAGTGCTCCCCCCACCACTCGGGCCCCGCCTGGTAGCAGGCGGCCGCGGGGCTGCCCACCGCCGGCGGGTACGAGTGCCGGCCGTCGTGGGGGCCCGGCTCGCGGCCCGTCTCCAGGTAGTGGGTCCAGGCCTCCACCGAGGGCCCGCCGCCGTAGCCGCCGCGGCCCCCCTGGCCCCCGTACCCGGGGGGGCCCCCCCCCTGGAGGAAGGGCTGCCCCTGCTGCGGCGCCAGGGCGCCCCCGGACGCCGAGTAGCGCGAGTCGTAGCCCAGGCTGATGCCCGAGGTGCGGTTGCTGGAGCAGCGGCTGCCCATGGGGCTGCCCCCCCCCCCGCCGCCGCCGCCGCCGCCCCCCCCACCGCCGCTGGCCGTGCTGGAGGCGAAGCTGGACCGCGGGCTGACCAGCACCGACTCCTGCAGGCTGAAGGACGAGCGCGGGCTCAGCGGGGGTCCGGGCTGGCAGAACATGCCCCCCATGCCCCCGCCGGGCAGGTCGGCGTGCCGGTAGGGCGGGTGGGACAGGGAGGCGGGCCGGGGGGACTCCCACAGCTCGCCGCCCGTGCTCAGCCGCTTGTAGAACAGCGCCTCCTGCAGGGACAGACGCTTGTGCCTCTCCGGCTCCGACAGGTAGCCCAGCTCCCCGCCTCCGGGGCCCCCCCCCCCGCCGCCCGGCCGGGGGCCCGATCCGTAGGGGTAGGGCGGCGGGGCGGAGAGGGGCGGCGGCGGCGGGGGGTGGAGCTGCTGCCTCTTCACCATCTGCTGGAGCTCCAGGGAGTAGCGCCGCTGGCTGAGCGAGGCCTTGGAGCCGTTCGGGGGCCCCCCCATGATGGGGTCCAACTCGGGGCCCAGGCCCGACTCGCGGCGCAGGTAGCAGGAGTTGCGCTGCTGGGGGGAGCGGTGGCGCATGGGCGCCAGGTTGGGGGGCTGCTGCTCCGCCTCCGGGGGTCCGCTCGCCACCTTGGAGGAGGGGGCGGGCGGCGCTGGCGAGAGGAGCTGGGCGGAGGGCGCTCCTCCTCCTACTCCTGGGGCTCCTTTGATGCAGACGTCAGCCGCGACGGGGAGGGGGAGCTGGCCGGCCCGGGAGGCGGGGGCACCGACAGAGCCGGGGGCAGGTGGCAGACCGCCGCTGGCCACCGTCGTGCCAACGTTGGCATTGCTGTTGTTGGAGTTGTTCGCTTGGTCGTTTTTTTTCTTGGAGCTGTTGAATTTTGCACTGCCCGAGTCCGTTAGTTTTAACTTTTCCAATAGCTTGCTGATGGGTCGATCCATGATCAAGTCCGTTTTTCAAATGCCCTGCTTTAACCAACGTTTCACTACTGGCTTCGTTTAGAGCTACACTTAAAGGGAAACCAACAGAGGTACTTAATAAATACAAGCCAGCAGGTACAGTAGACGAGTTACGTTCAAGTAAGTCCCCACAACGGTCTTCAGTACAGCGGTTGAAAAGGCAACAATCGAGGGTGCCTTGCCTGTCACATAGGCCTCAGCGTTTAAACGATTAAGACCTACAGTGCCCTTGGCTATGTACACAATAAATACGACAAGATAAATAAAAAACGTTTACGACATCTCAGGGTTGAAACATTGTCACTCATCCAGCGGAAAACCTACAGACATCAGTAGGCATGGGTGAGGAAGAATCCATCGGACTTACACGAGTGGCCCGAGTCGAAGTCAACGGAGAAATAAAGAAAGAAAATGAGAAAACAGAAAATAATAATTAAAGAAGTTAAATAACGACTAAAGCCACGTAATATGCGCTATTGCGGTTGAAGATAGGTTATGCGCCCACACCTGCATCCTCTGTTACCATATCATAACAGTCTCGATGCGGATAGCGGTCAGAGGCACTCAAGTTAATACATCGACGATGTAGATATGCAAAGGCAGTTTTTAACGTCCGATGTTTTGCCTCGGGGTTAAGTTTATACCTTCTTTGTTAAGATATAAGTATATATGATGTCTAAGTTAGGTATCGCTCGGTTCTTTTTCCTCCAGCACAAGTGTGTAGGGGAAGCCTGGGGAGAACGCGTTACTTCTCGTTTAGTCTAATGAACTAAATAGAGAAATGTCTTTGTGTCCACGCTTTAAAAAAAAACACCAAGAATTTAGCTATTCGTTTGTGGAGGAGATATTAAAAAAGTACAAACGCGTCGGAAGGTTGTGATAACATACGTCGCTGGACACATCCGTCCTTCGGCTTCTTTCACTGGCGTTTTCAAAAGAAGCCCGTCTTGAATCGGAACAAATAAGCAGGAAAGTTGTTTTTGTCTGATAGTGGAGTTAGAGGGAGTCCGCACAAGAGTTACATCTGATCCACCAGTGTGCGGGGGCGAAAAAAAACGAGTCGCAGGAGATTACATTCAAAAACACAAAATCCTTCCAGGAGCGCCTTGCACGTTCAGTGACTTTGTTTCTTTCTTCCCCCTAAATTACTTACCTCCCCCCTCTTTCCCTTTATCAGTCAGCGGTTGCTCGGTCCCCCCCCCACCCTCCTCCTCCGGGCCGGGACACCTTTCCACCAGCCATTTATTTCGTCATTCACGAGCTCGACTTTCCCGGTGGATGCCCACTCCACCCTGTGGCGAAAAGCCATAGTCGAGTGCGGACGGCGGCTCCACAGAGACGTTTGCACGGGATACAGCCAGACACAATAAATATAATGTGTTATTCCGGAGCGGCATTGCTAAACCAATGCGTTCGCCGCGGGTACGATTAGCGTATGCAAATGAATGGGATATCCACCTTCATCTGTTAATGTAACATAACCCAGCGAAACCTCAATAAAAATACAAATTATACATAAAAGAGATTAAGTTAGGCTGAAGTCACGAAAACTATTCCTTCATTGAATTCAACCTAAGCAGCGTTGTTTTAGACAGTGCTGGGCTTCTGCTAAATTTTTCGAATTAAAACGGCAAATAAACACAATCTTTGAAGATTAAAACAACCAAATGTGCAAATTCTACACATTTAATTTGGAAAGTTATTTTTTTAACTTCTGTTTAGACAATCGAACTACTTTATTGTACCACCAGCCTGTGGAATGTGCGGAAGGAGATCCGTGAGTGGTCTGGCTGGTGATTTTTTTTTGGCGTGTATGCGTTCTCCAAGGACGATACTAAGTAAACATTCCGCTGCTATTTCAAGACTGGTCGGCATTTGTTAGTCGTGTTTCCTGCCGTTTTGTGGCAGTTAACGGAGACCAAGTGGGTCAATATAAAGTGCAACTTGTTTTCCCGGCTTGTTCGGCAGTCTTCTCGTTTTGTCTGCCCTGAAGCCCCCTCCTTTGGCTCCGAAGCCTTTCATTGCCCTTGCGGTTCACTGGAGTCCCTGCCTTCCAAACACGCGCGTTTGTCCCGTTGACTGCGAGTGAGGACTTGTCTGAAAAGCTAACATAGGAATTCTTCAGGGCTTAGTGTTAGCACTGCTGTACAAAAACAATACTTTTAAAAGCCACATAAATGGTTTTAACACAGTTTCCACAGTGTCCCTGCCAACACGTTGACATATTAACGGCGTAGATGAAAACATTAATTACACTTTAAACCTGTGTGTGTGTGTGTGTGTGTGTGTGTGTGTGTGTGTGTGTGTGTGTGTGTGTGTGTGTGTGTGTGTGTGTGTGTGTGTGTGTGTGTGTGTGTGTGCAGACGCCTGCGTGAGTGAGAGAGAGGGGGGGGGGGGGGGGGGAGGAGGGAGAGTGAAAGAGTGCGAGAGAGTAGACAGGAATGCCATTAGGCCCTAAAAAGAAGAGTACAAAAGTCACAGTGTACCTGACCACTGAGTGATCAAATATGCAGCCACAGGCTTAGAGAGCATGGCCTGACAGTTGACCGATAATCCAAGGAAAGAACATATACACACCATAGAGGCACAAACACATCTTCCCCACGGAATAAGAGTCAGACAATTAAAGGGAACATCCATTTTCTGGGCGAAATGCAATGTTATATGCTGGGTGAAATGCAAGGTTACCAGCCTTTTGATGCTGAAACAGGTTACTATGCTACAAAAAATACTCGCATTTATTGTAAATTACAAAAACATGATTAGTGGATTCATGTATAATGATTAAGCTTACATAGTTTCAGACATTGTTAAACTCTTAGGACTATACTTTATTTAATTATTGTCTCCATTGTCTGCCTTTTGTCTTTAAAACTTCCAAATTTCAAATAAAGTAAAATATAAATGTCAGCGTTTCCATAATTCTACAACCGTAAGATATAATTGAATGCTCCTTATCCAAAGTCAATGCCCCTGATTCATAGAAAAAGACAAAGTAGACAAACGGTTCCCTAGTTTATTCAGTATACCTTTCCCCAAACCGGGTAATAAACGCACCCTACACTTAAGGTTAGCATTAAGCATATAATTAAAGGATAATAACACAATGTTGTGATCTGTACTCAGATAAACCAAGGTTGTTGGCACCATCTAGTGGCAAAGTCGAAATAGTGCAAACAAGATGGCGGCCCCCATCAAGACGTTGTGCTGCTCAGGTAAGAGAGGTTACCGACCGATTTTGCGGTTATTAATGATCGAAACAGAGAATACAATGTCATTCAATGTTTGAGTTTGTTTACTTCACCCCTGTCTGCCTTTAGTTGTATTCACACATTCACCCGTCACATAAGTAACACTGCGGCAACGCTAAAGCTGTCCCTGCTGCTAACCTTCTTCTGTCATTTGCAAACGCTAACATGCTACTATCTCTCAAACTTTGAATTTATATTGCGTTTATATGACTCGTTTCTTGAACACAACTGTGTGTTATTGTGACAATCTTGTATAGTTCATGCAGGGGGTCGTGGTAAATGCATCTTCTACCTATATCCGCTTTTGGTCCGATACTTAACGTCAAATGATAATAAGGACAATCAATTTAAACCACTGTTTGATCAAGATTGACCTAACGATCTTATTTCCAGTTTTGAGATGTTGTAGGCGTTCTTTCGGTACAACATCTACGAACCAAGCGGGGAAGAAGTGGAGAACGGAGTAAGTTTTAGTATATAGAGTTTTTGATCACTTTGAATCAACTAACCACGTTTTTTTCTATCCTTGTGTAAAACGTCCACATGATGCACTGTGTAATTGAATACATGCATTGAATTATCACGTTGAATAAATTGTATACAGATTACAGCATGAATACAGATTTGTGTTTTGACACGCAAATTATTTCTATCCTGTTTTTTATATCCAATATTAAGGAATTAATGTTACGCTAATTATGTTCTTCACAGACATGGATTGGCTCCGTCTGGTACAGAATATGGTCCTTTGACAGACCTGCCTGATTGGTCGTATGCAGGTAACTATGATGTACTTTAATTCACATAAGGACGATGATTGATGCAGAGGGTCAATGTAGCCTATGATAGGCCAGGAGGGACGCCAAACAAGTGTTACAATGTCTTCGTGACAACTTGCCAACACTTTTATCCAATGTGACTTACAGTGAATACAGAATACGAACCAGGTAGGGAGTGAAGCCATCTTGCCGTAGGATGTTCAGACTCTCCCTGCGTTCCAATACCCATACTGCAATACTATTTAGTATGTCCGAAAAATATTTAGTAAGTCCTAGAATGGAAAATGCATTATGCCAAAAATACCAGGATGTTGAATTAAATCATGTCGGATTTCGCAGTATGCAAGCCAGCAAGCCTTTCGCCTATTCTGGCACATAATCCTCTACGCAGCAGGAGATAGTATGTCCGTGTGTGAATGTCTATACTGTGTGCAACAGTACATACTTTGTAAGGTTAGCCGCCGTAAGTACTACATGTAAAAAGTAAAAGTGCTGGATCGCAGCTTTGGTCTGGTCTTGTGCACTCAGACGTTTATACACCAGAGGGCGCCAAAGTGCAGCTTCCCCCGTGCTTCTACGAAACCCCGTAGATCCTTTTCACCGAGGTGTCATGTTAGGACATCTGCTAGCTGGGCGACACCTCAGGCATGTTTTTAACAGAGGTTATGGTTCACAGATGGAAGACCCGCCCCTCTCCTCAAGGGTCAGCTGAGGAGAAAGCAAGAAAGAGAGGCTTTAGCAGTGAGTACCTTTCTGTTTCTTTGCTTTCATTGGTCTGTTTCGACATTGTAGTTTTTGTTGTTTTGATTATGGTTCATTGCATTAGCATTATTATTTGTGATAATGCCCCCCCCCCCCCCCCCCCCCCCCCCCCGCCAGATTAGTTTAAACTGCTTCACACTGGACATAAAGCAGAGCCAAGGCCTTGCCATGATTAGAATTAGCTCAACATTGTTATTACTACAACGGCGGCTGTTTTTTTTACCGCACCGCATAGGACCCCTGTTTTGACCGGTCTGTGTCCCCTCTGTTTCTCTCAGAGACGCGTGGTGATGCTCAGCGGAGAGGTAGATAAGGGGATGGAGGCATGGCAACAGAAAAAGGAAGACGCAAAGCGAATGGAGGCGCACCAAAAGTCCCTGCTACTCAAACCGAAGGGCCAACTATTACTAAAGAAGTCAACGTAAAACACTTCAGTTATAGAACCCTATGTCTGTTTTTTTTGTGTTATTTTTCAGTAGAATGTTCTTTCTTTTTCAACTTGGTTTTTCAATGGCTGCCTGGACACCAGGTGATATGAAACATCTCTTTAAGTACTTTAGTTCTGGTCATTTTAAAATTACGAGTCTTCCTGGAAAGCATTTGCATCATTTTTGTTTTGTTATCACGGCCGAAACACTTTTACACTAGTTTTGTAAAATGATTTATCTTGCATATGTGGCATATAATGTAAGCAGGACTTTCCACTCAATAAAAAACATTGATCATTCAACGACGATCTCATTGAACTTGCAATGTTCTTCTTAGGCTCTAGCCTCCACTAGAATGCAGCATTTCTCCAGTTAAACCCTGGTAGGAGAGCTGCCATTTTGTCTCCAACTGTGGTCAGAAAAAAATAGTTTCCTGGTATCAGGCCAAGAAAAAGCAGGGGAGGGCAAATAAAGTTGCAGTGATTGAGGTTTAAGTGAGGTCCATGTGTGTGAGGAGTTTATGATGCCCACCTTGGAAGTCTTCTAACTCCACGCAAATCAAACACAGACTGAAAAAGGTGATTTGCAAAGGGAGCTAAAAATATTAAATTTACATTTCTTTAAACAAAATTTAAATTACGGTATGTGCAACTCTTCCACTTGCTGAAGAGAAATCGAAGTCGAAAAGCATAAAGCATATGGACATATGGAGTCTGCTAACTCTATGGTAGTTAAAGTTTGTTTGCAAGTTGGACGAGTTCATTCTGGGTTGAAGTTGAATCAGTCAATTGCATCTCTAAACATACATTAATTGCAAAATGAAAGGTGAAACAGTTCAATTTCTATCTTTTTATCTTGACAGTTGTGGTTTGAACCCAGTCAAGTTTCAACATTTCCACAGCTGTGCCTTTGCGAAGTCAGCATTAATTCTGTGTGACTTTGACATAGACACAGACTATTTACAAAGTGAGGTAAGGCTGTGTTTCTTTCTCTCTCTCTCCGTCTTTCAGTGTTTTTCCTCCTTCCTCCACTCTATCCCCCCATTCCTCCTCATGTTTCCCTCTCCATCTCTCTCTCTCTCTCTGCGCGGCCCTCTCCTCTCCCATCTTGCAGACTTCAGCAGAGCGCCACTGTAATTACTGACTGTTATAGCAGCTGAGTTGCAGATTCTTCTTCTCTGGCGATGGGAAGGGGTTTTCTGTTCTTTTTTTCCTTTTTACATTCTTTCATGGGTCTGAGCTGACCAAATGAGCTGACTCGGACCGGACTTTAACAGAAGTGTTTTCAGAATGTAAAAACAAGTGTTGTCCAAAGCCATGCCATGATCTAAGTCTGTTTGCCTGGTGATTTCCCTGCTGCTGAGACACGCCCGGACACAAAAGGATGAGACGCCACCTCATTGTCACATTGAATGTGTATTCATAGTGTGATGCTATTTTATCAGCCAGCTTCCCGTCTCCTTTTTTGGCTGCGTATACCTCGTGAATCTTCTACTGTACTTCTGTCTCTCTCTGTCTCAGTTTCTTTGCGTGTGCACACACACACACACACACACACACACACACACACACACACACACACACACACACACACACACACACACACACACACACACACACACACACACACACTCGTGCAAACTGAGAAGTGATCCGTTCCCAAAGCAACGCTAATGGTATACGGACGCTAGCGGCCTGCTTCTCCCAGTCCTTCCCTCCCCTCTCACCCTCGTGTTGTTATGATTTTCCGGAAAGGGGTGGGGTGGGGGGTGGGGGGTCAGGGGGGGACGGACGACGACAACCAGATGTTAATTATTGTGCAATGTGCACAAGGCGATGCGAGATTGTCAGTCTTGAGCTCAGTGTCTGGTAGGATCGGCATGCAAGGACAGAGAGGGTGAGGGAGAGAGAGAAGACCGGAGGAGATGGGGGGGGGGGCTGACGTGGTGATCGGGGAGGGGGTGGGCTGATGTGGTGATGGGGGGGGTTGAGGGGGCTGATGTGGGGATATGATGGGGGGGGGGGGGGGGTTATCATTCAAGGACTCTTTAGTTTTGCTCATAAGCCACACACGAAACCGATGGTGGTGAAGGGTGTCCAGGGTTACTGGCAGATGGGACCCGGGCTAACAGAGGCCACCGAGGGGGTTCCTGATTCAGCAGTCCCCCCCCCCCCAACCCTCACACCCCAACCCCCACCACCCAAAAACCACTTCCTGTGCCCTGGGTGTCGGTGGGCTAGGTGATTTTGAGAGAGAGAGAGAGAGAGAGAGAGAGAGAGAGAGAGAGAGAGAGAGAGAGAGAGAGAGAGAGAGAGAGAGAGAGAGAGAGAGAGAGAGAGAGAGAGAGAGAGAGAGAGAGAGAGAGAGAGAGAGAGAGAGAGAGAGAGAGAGAGAGAGAGAGAGGTGGCACTCATGTGTTTTGCGAGACGCATGAGTCAGCGGCGTGCCGCACAAGCAGTGTTGACACATTCGCTCGCTTAATAGTCCCGTTTGAACCTGTACACTTCCCTCGGTGTGCGGCGCGCTCAAGAGTTACTATAGCAACGATAGCACGTTGACTGACTGACCACCCGCCCGTCTCTAGCTCACCAGAGGTACGAAGGAAGGAAGGAAGGAAGGAAGGAAAGAAAGAGTCACAAGTGGACGAAAAGTGCTGCCTATAGCTTCCAGTACAAAGCGGCCACAACGTAGGTTAACCAAACACGGTGTGGAGGTTGAATTGCAAGCAGCTGTCCCGGCCGCTTCCTGCCCACGGAGAAGTGCTGATGCCGAGGGTAGTTTGTTTCTCCACCATCCAGCACGACCGAGTGGGCTCCGGATTATCCCGGCAGGAAGAAAGAGAGGGCGCGCGGAACACTAGAACGGCCGCCCCGTTATTATGTCTCATCTGTATTATGAGATGGGTGTCATAGAGAACCAGAACCTGGCATGTATGGTATGACCATGGGGAGACCATGGTTTGGCAATTTACAGAATGTAATAGATGAAACAAAATATAAAATATGTTAATGTTTGTGCGATTTACCGAGTGTTACCTTGCCGCCTGCTACATTCGACAAGGCTGAATCAAGGAAATGGAAAATTCGACATTAATATATATTAGTTGGCATACTTTAAGCAGAGGCCGCCTGCAAAATGGAAATACCAGGTGACAGCAGTTGAAGAAAGAGAGCGAGAGAAGGCAAGAGGGGGAGAGAGAGAGGGAGAGGGAGTGGGCTAGAATGGAAAGTGGATGAACAGATGAGAGAAGCAAAAATATAGAAATTAATAATCAGCCGTAAAAAAAAACGGTACACTTTTTTAACGAAAGCCTGGAGCAGATTTACTTCAATTCAACCTAAACTTGCTCCAAAACACAGTTGTAATACATGTCCTGACACTAATATAAATTAAATCAGGGTATCAGTATGATTGTTAATCTGATCATCTGGTTATTTGATTAGTCTAGAATTATCACTAGACTAAATGTAGTGCCACAGAGTCAAACTGATAGTCTTCATCCTTTATTCAGGGAAGTTGAAACATACACCACAGTAGCATAAGCAGTGTGCATAAACTAGAAAGTCATAATTTAGTTAAAGTTCAGATATCTTACTTGGGTCATCTGTAACAATATCACTTAAGTATAAAGGCAAAGTAGCTCAAAGAACATTTACTTAGGTATCAAAGGTATTTACCTGGGTTAAAATGTACCAAAGTTTCGGGACTTAAAAGGCTGTCTGTTTCTTATGGTTTATGGTATGCTGTGATTGGAGGATCAGTGACACATGCTTAGAGCAGCATTTGATTATATCAATATTTTGACAATGAGAGTGTGGTGTGTGTGTGTGTGTGTATTATCTGCATGTACGTACGTGTGTATTTGTATGTGTGTGTGTGATGGGGATTGGAAGGAGGGAGGGAGAGAAAGGAAAGAAAGAAAAGAGTGAAAACAGACCAGAGATACTTGTGGTGAAGAGCGGAAGACCAGAGGCTCATAAAAAAACGGAAAGAAAAATAATGCAGAGGGCGGGAAATAAGAGCTCAAATAACGTCTCAAACATACTTATCTTTTCATATTCGTTGTTTATTCTCTCTCATGTATTGGCTATTCTTATTTTTAGAACACTCATGCAAAAATGCATCTCACACACACACACACACACACACACACGCACACGCACACATACAAAACAAACACACACATAAATACAAAACACCTACACACACACACACACACACACACACACACACATAACACACATACAAACACGCGCATACAAACAGACACATAAATACACATCCAACACACAGAACTATCTCACCCAAAACACACATATAAACACATAAACACACATACAAACACACAAATGCACACACAGACTTGGAGACTCCAGCTGGGCCAGACTGCACTGGGGAGCTCAGAACTTCTTTCACAAATTCCAGATGCTTCTAACCGAGCTCCGCTAGAACGCTGAGCCACGCTCTCCCTTCCCAAATAAAAAACGTGACCATTCCATCATTCTTTCCACCGCCCCCCCCTAACCCAACATATGTCGACTGGTGCCGTGCCCAAAGACTGCTCATAGATCGAGCTCATAGTTAACTGATCCATTCTATCCAAGTAGCACCCAGAGATATTGTGGCTTACTTAGGACTCTGGGAAGGCTTTTTCACATCAAGCATTGGGATTCATTCTTTATCAAGGAGCTTCTCTTAAGTCTGTGCGTGTATATGTGTGTGTGTGTGTCTGTGTGTGTGTATGTGTGTGTGTGTGTGTGTATGCGCGTGCTTGCATCTGAACAACATAGGTATGCATGCATGTGTATGTAAAATGCATATGCACAATGGTGTATGCATTAAAAACATCAATCACACATGTATTTTTTTTTGGATTGTAGAAAACAGCTTTATTTCATCTCATCTAAAGTAATGACAATGCTGAAAACAGAAATAAGTATCTCCTTTTATTGATTTCATTATCATAAACAGTGTGCACATTTTGACTGAGGTTGCCTCTGTTGAAGGACATCTCGGAAAATATCATTTCGGAATGGAATGTCTGAGTTTCACTTTACTTTTAATGCTTTTTATGATACCCTAAGCCATTTTCCATATTTCTCTCCTTCATGTAGAGCACAGTGATACCGGGCTATTAAAGAGTAACTAAATACTATAATTAAAACTCTGGAAACAGCGCCCTCTCTGGTCAAACGAAGATGACAACAATATTTCTGATGGACTACTAGGGAACGGGCAGGGCTACACGAGCTCTCTGCTTAAGGACAACGGCCGATGAACAGCGCAGAACCAGCTGCACATACGAGGCACTGCCGGTAGATATACACCAAAGTTTTCCTATTATGGTATCTCGATCTTACGATAGTCAATAAAATGCTAGCTCTCTTCACTTTGGTAAAAAAAAAAGGGTAAAGACATTTTTATTAGTGTGTAATTTCAGAGTGTCATAACATGTTTTTACCATGAAAAATGCCCGAAGCATCACCCATCTTTACTGTAGTTAACAGTGGTATATTAGTTTTCCCCACTCTGTAGAAGCCCCCACTGTTGAATTCAGGTCTTTAAAGCAAGCCCAATCAATCTGTAATTAGCACACTGATGATTATTATTTTTTAAATACAAATCAATTACAATTATTTTGGATTCTCTGTGAAGACAAAACACAACACTAAGCACCATCCAAATAGTAGTTCATAAATAAATGTGGTTCTGTGCCAGCCATTAAGAAATTCCCGTTTAAAAAAATCGGGTTACGGCTTCCGGATTTAACTACGGATACCGATATACCACCGAACATGGAATAAAATAAAAAAGGGAGCTATTTGCATGATTGTCATGTTAAGCCTCTGTCCAGCAGGCTTCCGAAGACAACGCGAAAATCAAAACTAATCAAGTCATCATAACGTTACCAATAAAACAACGATAACCATAACTATAATAACAATAATTTGTTGTACAAAATGATAATTCAAAATGAAACACCGTTATTAGATCTGGACCATATTGCGTAATCCGTACCAACCGACAAATTCCAGCTTCAGACAGATAAAATAACCCGCCATGTTTTTTTCTCCGGCCCCGGATGGAGCTCAGCTGATTTCCCTCAGTAATTATAGCGGCGAGTTGTGCTAATTAACAAAACTAGCAAGTTGAGATGTCTGGCCTGAAATATTGGGAAGGACCTTATGGACCTTGAAGATCACTCAATATAACCACTTTAGGACACGAATGCTGTGTTTATGAATGTGCCCGGCTGCTGGTGGAAAAGTATAGTTAAAGTAGCTAAGATTTAATTTATGATTCGATTTTTTTTAATGCTGTCCACGTTTAACTTAATCTCTGGAACATATGGCCCAAGTTAAAGTTTTTAGTTTTTTTTGCAAAAAAAGCTGATGATGTCATCAAACAGGACCATTTCCACCATATGACATTAGGATTTCAAATGTTGTAAATGTTATATGCCACGTCCTCACCACAGTTTAAATTCTGCTTTATAGTGCAGTCAGTTATACACTATGCTTGAGGGTAGAAAAACAACAAACGGAAACCAGCAGACCAGTTCTCTAGCTAGGTATTGAAAGATCCACCCATGCATATTTAAGATACGAAACGGCCAAGCCAATACTGCACAATTGTAAGTTGATATCTTTCCTGGAATTAAAGATGCAACTTCCCGTGGAATATTCTGATTCCTTTTGGCTTGGTAGTTGTTTTTTTCAGATTTGACATAATAAGAAAAGTACATACAAGTGCAAACACAAACTTGGAGTAGCGACCTAGGAATGTTCCAGTATACACTCTGCCTTCACAACCAAAGAACAATACCCAGCAGACTAGTGGAGGGGTTCATTTTGGGGGGAGATTCTGGGGTGAGTTAGTGGGGTGGAATACCTGCTTTGGTGGTGGAAAAAAGCTCTTCCACAGCTGTGTTGAGCGGGAGGAAGAAAACAAAAGAAACGGGAACAAATGTTTTTTTCTTTTCTTTTCTCTGCGTGCTAAATGGAGGAAGATCGGATTTCAAATCGTCCGATAACTAACGAAAGGCGAACTGTAGGGTTTCATCATGTGGAAATCGTGGAGATTTTCCAAACCACTAATAATTATTTAGAGTAAACATTTTGAGTTTATGCAGAACCAAAGTTTACAAGGAGGGGGGGGGGGGGGGGGAGTAATCGGACAGCTGGTGTAGCTGGAGTCGTCAAGTGATAGTAGTGAGGGGTGGGGGGGATGGTGGATTCTAATGGACGGGGCAGAGGAAAGAGGAGAAGCAGATTAGTGGAAAGAAAATGGTGGCTTTCGGGAGCATTTGGAACAGATAGGTGCCTAGTCGGACGAAGAACAACCCCCCAACCTCCCCCATTCTCTCTGTTGGGGATCGATAACTACAGAATACACAAGTTCCTGATTTTTCTTGAGGATATGTTCAACACTCTCTCTCTCTCCGTCTGTCTCCCTCTCTCTTTTTGCCCTGAATCGTGGCTCTGTACAAACACCACTCAAATCATCTCCCCTCCCCCAGGTCTCTTTTCATTGGTCACGTTCGCCTTCTTCGATTTCCGTCTTCAATTTCCTTCTTCGATTTCCTTCCCTTCCCCCAATGCGCTGCTCCAAACGTCTTCTCCTCTTCCTCCTCCTCCTCCTCCTCCTCCCTTCCCTGTCGTCAGTCTGTCCAATCGTCGGCAAGTTTCTCTCTCTCTCTCTCTCTCTCTCTCCCTCTCCCTCTCCCTCTCCCTCTCCCTCTCCCTCTCCCTCTCTCTCTCTCTCTCTCTCTCTCTCCCTCTCTCTCTCTCTCTCTCTCTCTCTCTCTCTCCCCCCTCTACACCTTGTCCAGGAGGGACCTCTGGCAGTACAGGAGGCGCCTCGGCGTTCCGTACTTCCGGAAGAACAGCAGCGCTCCCAGCGTCAGTACCACCAGCACCAGCAGCATCAGCGGGATGACCACGGCCGCCGGCCCCGCCCCGGACCCGCCGCCCTGCTCGTCCACCTCGATGATGATGACCTCATCCTCGCCCCGCCCCCTCTTGGGCTCCTCCCCCTCGCAGCCCATCCAATCGCTGAGCACCGACTTGGGGTAGCCCGACTGGACCTTCATGTACTGGTTGTTGAACTTCCAGTATTTGTTGGCTTTGTAGAAGTAGGTGTACGCTGCGTGGGGGAGACAGGAGAGGGAGGGTGGGGGGGGGGGGGTTAGTCACAGACAATGATGCAAGATTTCTAACTACGGGAAGATCAGAAGACGGTGGGAAATGCAGACAGGCAATCTTGAGAATGTTTTTTTACATTTACATTTAGGGCATTTAGCAGATGCTTTTATCCAAAGCAACTTGAAATAAGTACATTTGTCGTAAGATAGTGAAACAATCTATCGCTTTCGGTACAAAAAGGATGTTCATAGAACCAAGTGCCATCAAGTTAACAGTTGCAGCAGCTCAGGAAGTTCCTAACAACTTAATATGACTTAAACTGTTTAGCTTGCTGTGCGACCCTTATATCCGCCATGGGATGTCTCTTCTGAGATCATTATCAAGGTTGCTTCCTTGATTACGTTGTTCCGTAATTAGGTTCTTTTGAACGGGGCCGGTGAGCCCTCTCACACTGCGACCGTGGGAGAAAGGGCTATACAGACGCAATGGACGGGACTTGATTCAAGAGAGGGTAGCCTTACATCCGTCCTCGCTCATGAGGGCAGCTTTGATGTTGTCCGGGGCTCCACTCCACATGCTGATTGGCTTGGGGTAGTCATTGTCCACCGTGCGCGTTTTCTCGTTGAAGCGGAAGTATCTGTAATTTCCACCAGAAAATAAACCTCAGCTGCGGCATTACAATAACAACGTCTTTTTTACAAGGGAGAGAAAAAATCGCTGACTCGTCGTTTGTTAGTTTCAGAGCGGGAAGTCATTGAGTGTGTTTGTTCTTTGGCTAAAATACTGGAGTTTCCACAGGAGAGGATTTGTAGTTGTTTTAGTAAAATATTTTAATTTAAACCTAAACAGCAGGAGGCAGACTCAGAGCAGCAAATGTCTAATTCAATCACAGAACAAATGTTGTTGTCTTTTGAATTTAAAGTATAATACCTCTGAAAGCTGCTATCTAGGAGAGACTGTGTTTCTAATGAAACTGAGTCAATGAAATTAACCAGAACACAAGGGAGAAGCAGAAGTGGAATAGTTATAATGACTAAAGACTACTAGTCTAAGACAAAGACCGCAACAACTCCCATTCAACGGAAAAGAAGCAAGTAAAAAAAAAAAACAGACGAGCAGAAACAAGGTCACATGGGCGGACTCACTTTGTTCCCCTGAAGAAGTATGTCTGGCCCGTGGGCGTGTAGAACAAGGCGGCGTCCATCTTGTCTCTTGGCAGGCCGCTGCCCAGGTCTTTCAGGCTCTTAGGAGAGTCCTTGGACATGCTCGACTCTGAGAACTCCCAGTACTTGTCACCTAGGGGGGAAGGGGGGAGGGGGGAGGGAAGAGATGAGGAGGGTGACACATGAGGAGTGAGGGAGGGAGAGTGAAAGGGAGAGGGAGAGGGAAAAGGAGAGAGAAGGGGAGAAAAAAGGAGTGGGTGAGGGAAAGAGACAGGGGGGAGAAAGAAATAGAGAGGGGGAGGGAAAGAGAAGGGGAGGGAGGCAGATGGAGAGAAGGAGAGAAAAACAGGGAGATGGAGAAAGAGCGGGCCAGGGAAAGAGAGGGAGTGACCGTAAACAGTGTGAGGGAAAAGAGAAAAAGAGAGACAGAAAAGAGGGAGCGAGCCAGAGAGAGAAGAGAGAAAGAGAGAAAGAAGGAATCAGGAAGTCCGACTATCAACAACATCCAGATGTTTACACCAATGCACGGGGTGCTTGCGCCGGCGCGGTCCCTGGCACTTTGTTCAAAGCAGAACCCACCCTTGAAGAAGATGAACTTCCCGTCGTCCCTCTCGTAGGCTGCGTTTATGTTGGAGGGCAGGCCCTTCCAGAAGTGGCCGATGGGCATGGGGTAGCCTGGCAGCACATTGTTGTTGCGGACGCGCCACAGCCACTTGCCCTGCAGCATCACACACGCGCAGAGACGCAGCGTTGGAATAGGGAATCTGAAACCTGTTTGCTGTTTGTTGCTGTTGTTGCGTCATTTTTGTGTCAAGTTTTTCAGATGCACTTTCATTGAGTTGAGTTGGAGGGTAATTTGAGCGTCATAGAATTTGTATCATTTGAATTAAAAGGGGGACGCGCAATTGGCAATTTATAAGAGAGTAGTAATTCATGTACAGTAGGTGTTCGCGATTGCATTGAACCTGAATCAGACAAATACCAAACAAAAGTCCCCAATAGCCAAGCGCGAAGATTCCCTTTTAACGACAAAAAATAATAAATTGAATTGACTCAAAGGCTTTGTTTGGGTCATTTCAATGACTAGAGCGATCAGCAGTATGTGTATCTGACATCATGAGGATCACTGTCAGTGCATATCGATGGTCGCCTACCTTGAACACAAACATCTCTCCTCTCAGGACGGCGATGGTGTCAAAGTGGCCCTCACAGATGTCGGGCCCCTGGCTGGGCTCCTCCGGGACGTAGGGCTTGGTGGGGCGCGGTGGAGGGGGCGGGGCGCCGGACTTGGTTCCTGAGGAAGATGGTCGTTTCGGTATTAATTAGGATTATCTCTCAGCATGCATGTTCGCTGCTGTTGGAATGCAGCGAGGAAGGTCATCTTTTGTCATTCAAAGATGACCGAAGCCAACTCGTATGTAAAGGATTAGTCAGGGAATAATAAAGAGATTCCTGAACACATGCTAATAAACGTGAATAATAATACGCGGTAGGAAGATCATTTTCTCGCTGCGTCCATGTAAGGCAGTCGGCGCTTTAGCTGATTGTAACGTGGAAGAACATAGTTGCTCGGGAAACCATTCCTATAGGGTGACTTTGGCAAAAAACCTTTCCCTTCCTTCCGGTTGGCCGAGGGGGAAGGTACGAGCCGTACCGTATATGGCCTGTATCCCCCGGCGGTCGTCGTCTGGGAGCTGGAAGTTCTCGGTGTCCATCCACTGGTAGAAGGGAGCCATGATGGCGGAGGGGTTGTTGGAGTGCTCCAAGCCCAGCGCGTGGCCCAGCTCGTGGACCGCCACCAGGAACACATCGTTACCTGGAGAGAGAGAGATGGGGGAGAGCGATGGGAGCGAGAGATGGGAAAGAGAGATGGGGAGAGAGATGGGAGCGAGAGATGGGAAAGAGAGATGGGGAGAGAGATGGGAAATGGGGAGGGAAATGGGGGAGAGAGAGAGATGGGGAGAGAAATGGGAAAGAGAGATGGGAAAGAGAGATGGGGGGAGATATGGGGGAGAGGGAGAGATTGAGAGAGAGAGAGATGGGGAGAGAGATGGGGAAAGAAAGAGATGGGAAGAGAAAGAGAAAGTGGCATAGGGAGGGAGGGCGAGTGGGATAAATAGAGAGACAGGGATGGAGGGTGTGAGAGAGAGGGATGGAGAGGGAGAGGAAGAGATGGGGGAGAGGCGGGAGGGAGGAGACAGACAGTGGCGAGGGATGAGTAAGAGTTGTCTTCTGGCCAACGTCTAGACGCATCACACAAGGCCCGGCGAGATTAGCCAAATGACAGGGTTTAAAACTCTGGAGGCGAAAGCACACCCTCCCTCTCTGTGATCGTTAACCCTTTCACTTCCTGCCTTCGCCCTCCCTGCTGTGATCCTTAACCCTTTCACTTCCTGCCTTCGCCCTCCCTGCTGTGATCATAACCTCCATCTGCGACCCCGCAGGACAGTGGTTCTTAAACGCTTGCATCTGACGCTTTTCTAGACAATTTCTGTGTGTCAGTTGAACCCAATCGCACACTCAGGAAGGTCAATCGGGTGCACGCCGGAATTGTTGATTATTCCCAACGGATTATTTTTCTTAGTATAGTTTTTTCCGAGCGTTCCGTGCATTGTCAGCAGCCACCCCACATCAAGCCCGATCACAACCCATTTAGGGTCCCGACCCGTTATTGAAGCCCCCGCACCCCCATCATCCCCCCAATCACATCCCACACACACTCACCGCCCTGGTCGACGTTCCCGGTGCTCCAGGGCTCCGAGAGGTCAAAGTGCGTGTCCCCGCCGATGCCGTGGCCGGGGAAGTAGGCGTGCGCCAGGAAGCCCCCCTCGCCGTCGAAGGGCGTGCTGTCGCCGTGGAAACCCTCGGAGAAGGAGAGCATGATGTCGGCGAACTTGTCCACCTTGTCGCGGATCTGGCTGTACGGGATCTCCCGGAAGGTGAGAGGGACGGCGCTCTCCCACACCTTGAAGGCCTTGCGGATGGCCTCGTACGTCCCTCGCTCGCCCACCTTGGGGGTGTAGTTCTGAATGCTGTGGGGATGAGGTTGGGTGGGAGGGGGGGGGGTTATCGTTAGACCGAGGCCGGGTCCAGTCCTTTGGAAGTTGGAGGATTTCGTTTGGACGTCGTGTACCACGTTAATCTTTTAAAGAGCTTTACCGACGTTAATTACCGATATTAAGAAGAGGTATACGGTATGGGGGGCTAGTTAACCTTCGCTCTGCATAGCCCACCCCTCCAACTTATGTATGTTGTACGTCCCGGCACTTAATGTACGCACTTATTGTATGTTGGATTTAGTTATCGTACTTAGTTGCGTAGCATCTTATCCTAGCTATCATTGTTGTATGCAGGGAATGGGTTAACCTAGCGATCGTTGGTGTTGGCACCTGGTTCTATGAACATCTTTACTGTACCGACGTAGATATATTGTTTCACTTCTGTTGACCAATGCACTTACTGTAAGTCCCTTTGGATAAAAGCGTGTGCTAAATGCCCTAAATGTAAGTGTAATGTATTCCCGAAGAGAAAATGGGAATTGTTAGTGTTTGAGGTTAACAGGCGGTCGGTTTTGATTTGGTTTACGGGCGACCTCTGACCTGAAGGTGATCTCCGACTTGTCCCACTTGAGGCCCTGGATGGCGTATCTCTTCCTCCTCATGCTCGTCTTCAGCTCCGGCCCGAATTTATCGGGAACCCCGCACCGCGGCCGACTCATCGCCCTGGCAACGGTGCACGTGACAGGTAATGGTTATTCTGTGGTTCACACTTTGGGCCATTTGTTTGATCCTTTGTATGTTGATGTGGACCTTGATGTGGGAAGTTATGTGTTTATTAATGTATTTATTACATTTATTTATTACATCTTATTGTAAATACATTGTTTGCTGGAGCATATTGAATAACTTGTATTTTTACATAAAGCCTATAATAATAAGACAAACTTTTATCATTAACTTTAATAATCCCAATTGCCAATAAGCTCAAACGACCACTCCATGAGATCACTTTAAAGCGACATGTTCCTATACATGTTGAGGATGTGAACCCGTCCCCCGCAGTGCGTACGGCTGGACGTTCCCCCGCCCAGGCGGCCGTGACGGGGCTCACTCACGCTATCGTCTCGGTGTCGACGGAGCCCGTCACCGTCAACCCGTACAGCCTCTGCATGGCCGCGATCGCCGTGGAGACGGTCTTGAGTGAGCGGAGGTTCTGGACCTGGGCCTGGGACCTAAGGTCCACCGGAGGCAAGTAGCCATACTGCTGTAGCCACGTCTGGGGTAGAGGGACCGGGAAAGAGAGAGGGGAGAGGGAATCAGTTTGAAGGTCAGAGGGAGGATTCTGTATCACAGATTTGATGAAAATGACACTATTTTATAATGGTTATCTAACTATATTTGTAGGTTCCAAAACAAACCCTTTCAAGTGAACTGAACGGTGCGCGACATTGTACAATTGTATCCAGATCTTTTGGCTGATGTGATTGGAATTCCACTCTTTAATCATTATTTTAATTGATGTCGCTTTATATATACAGCATACTATTCACATACTATTCATGTCACTAGAACGCACAAAGGTACAGCCAAGCAGAAACGTTGACACTAAAAATCCCTGGATTTGCCACTTTCTACTAGCCATCTCAGTACCACAGTCAACAGTGCGTGTCTAGTCCGCCGAGCCGTTTACTCGACTGACTGACTCACACTGCCTCACCATCCCGATCAAGCTCTCTGGTTCGTTGTTTATCGGAGCATACTGCAGGTTTCAACGCACACGCAATTATTGTTAACGAACGAAGGCAATAAGGACTGTGGTTCGACGCCAGGGTCTGGGAATGCTAGGGTATGTGTCTGACTGGAGCCAGCTTGGACATGTTACCTGGGGGAAGAAATGGTGAAGCTTGGAGCATGAGTCATGAAAATGGAAGGAGAAAAATGTGTTGCATTGAGTGTGTTTTTGTTATGAATTCGTGTTTTGGCTTGCGTTTCCTCGACGTTGCACAAGTGTGCATGTACGTGCATGTGGGAGTGTGTGTGTATGTGCGGGGGTGTGTGTGTTTGCGTGCCATGGCAGCATCTTCTAGGACATCCCGAATTTAAGTCAGTCCATTTCAACACACTCAAGGGCGCTGCACACACGCATACACCAAACAAGGCATTATGAAGGGAAGCTCGCAACCCCCCTTAATCCTGCAACCAGTCACACCCCTGTTCCATTCATAAACCTCGCATGACCTCAAATTTGTACGCTAAGAGAATAGGATCTTCAAGGAAACAAAGGCCCTTTATTGTGGGATTGTAAAACATCTAACATCTGTGAGCCAGTGATGTCCTTTACAGTCTGGTTGACATCGGAGCCAGAGACCACTGGCTGTAAAGGGAGGCCATGTGATTACAGCCTACGGCCGGCCTCTTCAAGGCTCCGTCTTAACGGCCCAATATAAAAGATTTAGTGAAACGAATGCGAAATTACCAGAACATTTTCGAAATGTTGTTTAGCCGACCTCAACTCGTTTAAAACTAAATATAAGTCTAGGGATTGTACTGCTGTTTTTACCTCAACCCCACTGGTGACCAAAGATAAATAATAAAATGACTAAGCAGTGATTCGTTTCGTCACTTTTATATCCGTCTTTCGTCTGTCAAAAAAAAATACTGAGCAGACTGTTTATTTAATCTCTTAGACTGCCATGGCAGAATTTAACAAGACGTATATCAAACCTAACTGCAACCGCATGTGTCTGTTTCAACAGTTTTTGTGTCGATCCAGATGTATGCACATCGGCGTGTCACATGCTAGTCTTTTGCCTCAGATAATCATAATGTGAACACTCTCTTTTAGTTGTCTTCTTAACCAAATACACCTGCACTACAAAATCCACCGTTCTCCTGAGAAGAATAGTTAACATTTACCAACTGTCACACCACTGATTCCTTTTGATGATAAAAACATTTTCCTTCTCTGTCTGTTTTTATTAGTACTAGGAGAAACATGGAGTCCAAGTAGGATAAAAAAGCCATCTTTTACTTAAAATATTTTTTGTTATATAAGCTGTGACAGATGAGTGGGTCTTTCCACTTATGTGTGTGTGTCTGTGTGGGTGCGTATGCGGGCGTGTGTGTGTATTCGTTTGTGTGTGTGTCTGTCTGACTAGTGTGTGTTTGTGTGTGTGTGTGTGTGTGAAGAGCACACATCACGTCAGCCCACTGCTCCATATTCACCACAAATTGAGTTAGTGGAATTACCAAGAATTCCTTCTTTAGAATTCCCTAAAACCTCAGGCCATCTCGGGGTTTGTTCCAATCGACTTTTTTCTGTCTCTCTGTCCTCCTTCCCCCCCTAATCCTCTCCTTCAAACCAGTGAGCAGAAAGAGGTGCTTAAGATAGGGTCAGGGACGGGTTGCTGGCGGTGAGGTGGTACCTGAACCAGTTATACACACAGCTAAACATTGCTCGGGTAAAGACTCACTCCCAAAGTAGTCAACGAGGGGCCGGTCCAAAAAAAAAAGAAAAAAAGGGGGCTTGGGAACAAGGTCCATTTATGACCGCCGGGAGAAAAGCTACCTTTATTCTCACCCTACAAGCCCCTCACTCTCTCCCCACCTCCCCCTCACACACACTACAGGTCCCGCTACAATATGAACACAACTATCGTGCGCAAAGACACAGCCATCGATCCACGTACGTCACACCCCCCCTTTCCTGACTATGCCTCTCCTGCCCCCGCAACCCCAAGCACACTGGCCCGGGCTACTAGAGGCTCATGTGTGCCCCCCCCCCCCCCCCCCCCCCCAAACCTCCTTCCCTCGCTCTCCACTGACTGCTGACACTGTGTGCTGTGGCTCCACTGCGGTGACCCGTCTGCGCCCCCCCCACCCCCACCCCCACCCCCACCTCTACCCCACCTCCACCTCCACCTCATGCCCCCCCCCCCCCCCCCCGCCCACGGTAGCTTTCGGTATCCCAACATGCACTTCTCTCCATGGAATTCCCATCGGAGACAGCCGTAGTCAAAGGGGTCCATTTACTGTGACTCCGCACATGGCCTTCATCGGTGGCCTTGATTTAGGGAGGGGGCGGGGCTACAGCTTGTGGTCAGTGCACTGGCCTGGGGCCTTTCCCCACGTATTGACGGCCCCTGCTTCAGTCAACACACCCCCTCCAACCCCCCCCCCCCCCCCCCAGGCAAAAAAGACAGAGAAGCAGCTCTGTGGGAAAGCATTGGGACGTGTACGTTTACTTCCCAGTGCAGCGTCATTTCTAGTTAGCCAAGAACATGGATGCAGTCACATGTACGGTAGTTTAGCAGGTTGACGTCTTTTGGTGAATGTTGGTAAATGTTGTCAAATGTGGCCTGTGAAGCCCTTTGAGGCTGTTACTACCAGGCTAACCAAATACTCTGACTTGGTTTGACTTGTAGACTTACCGTTCTATCTAATCGAATCTATCCCAAGAACATCCATGTAAGGTTTGAAATACTTTTCTTTGAAAAGCCGTTTTCCCCTTTCAAGATTTGGTCACATTTTCATATTATCATTACGATAAACACATACATGGATCGACAACTCAACCACGCTGCCATTAAAGATCACAAAACTGCCTGGAACACGGCGTTACGACATCGCCGTACGGCCTGTCCGATGTTTCACCACCGCATCGAGATCTGACCAATGAGGAAATGGGACCATGACGTTAGCCAACTCAGACGTCACGTCATTCAGATGCGCTAACATGAAAACCACAGCATTGGGTGTGTGTGGGTGTGTGTGTGTGTGTGTGTGGGGGGGAGGGGGGGGGGGGGGGGGGTCATATCGACTAGCTGGTACCCCCCAAGGTCTGCAGCCAACCTGTAGCCCCCTAGCACGAGATGCCCGAGGCCCTCACCTGCTGCTGAATGCTCTGTGTCTAACGTTCACTGTGAAAGACTTCGGACGAAAGCGTCGGCCCGGTGACTCGTAGACGCTCGGGGGTTAGTCACGGTGCCCCTACGACCAAGCGTCCGGTCCGGTCATGCTATAAAATGCTGATTTCCTAACCCTAAAAGCATCAACACTACAGCCTCACCCACACCATACAAGGCCAAGTTCCTGTTCCAAAGTTCTGAGTTAAGCAACGTACGCACATTACACAGTGAAGACGTGAAGTCAGAGTGTAGTTCCCCCTCTGATGTCGCCATAGCTGCTGAGCCTAAAATGACGTGGAGGAATCAGTGTCAATTTGATTTGAAGCACCCTGCTGTATTTAACTACCATACAGCATTCACACCGCCGCGCAGTAATATGCTCATTTCATGACACTCCAGGCGGTTTCTTCATCAAGCCACAATACAATGTGTGAGGAGGCTGGAGGGCCGAGCCCGGTGAGACCCAAACCCTCCTCCCCTCCCCTCCCCCCAGAACCACTGGGTTTATTTTCATGTCGATCTGGTTTGCTTCAGACAGAGCATAAAGTATTTTTCTCTCAACGAGATACCGAAAAAATAACATCTGTTCCACAATGTGTGGAAGTGTCAAGGAGAAGAAAAGGGGAAATAAAGGGTTTTTGGGATGATAAAAACATATTTTGTTTTGGAGGGAAGCAAGAGGAGGTTTGGGAGAAGACCATTCGAAGGCGAGACTGTGGAAGTGGGCTGCAGAGACGAGTGAGGGGGGATGACAAAGAAATAGGGGCAAACTTCAAAACCCTGCATGGGCCCAGCCTGAGTCAGTTGTTCCTTCAGTCCTGTGCCAACGGAAAGAAAGAAAACGAAAAGGCACTTTTTGGCCGTGAGTGAGAGAATCTCATGTCGCCCCTCCTTTCTGGCATTCATGATTAAATCTATCTCATAAATAAGGTTTATGAGAAAATAAAGTTGGCACTGTGATTCACAAGAAGGAACATGCAAAAGAAACGATGCAGATAACACTTGTGGATATTGCTGCTGTATGTCTGTATCCACATCTGTATCGGTCCACCCTATCTGTGGCAGCAGACATAAACATAGAGTAGACTCTACATGGGGAATCAAACTCACAACCTTTCGCCTAAGTCAAACGTTACGGCCACAACGTTTGACTTACAATCTTTTGCCTCTGGGCAAAAGATACCTGCTCCCATTTTGTAGGTTAAATAGATTAAAGTTTTCCCTAGTACCGCTATCAATTAAACTACTTAATGGAGGGAGCTTTCCATGATGGAACAAGTGCAATAACTGGGGGGGCAATAATGTAATACTATATTTTTTTATAATGGGTTTCAAGGTGGGGGTTAGGCCATGTGTTTGGTTGAGGCCATGTGTTGGGTAATGCAATGTGTTTCATGTTTCATGTTTTATTTATGTCTATGTAAAACCTTTATGTATGTGTCGCCGAGGCTCTCTGTTTGCCAAAAGCAAATTTCTCTCGTGAGAGAGACAATAAAATACTTACTTACTTACTTACAAACCTGTCATGATTTTCAGGTCTTAACTATATGGATGCTGCGGTGCTAACTTTTTTAAGTTGCAGTCATCAAAAGTCATTACACGGTTTTTTAATTGCTTTCAATTTTGTTGAAGTTTCAGTTAGGTGACCAGCTGACGTAAGGTAAAGAAAGCTGTACAAACACACAGCTGTACACACAACCGCACGCACCTGTGCACACACATTCACACCTCATTCACACCTTCGATTGGTCATACCCACGTGTTTTGGGAGCTAGCTGAGGAACTTGGGAGAATACCGTGGGGACTCGAATCCATGCCTCTAGAGATTGGGGTATAAGCACTTACATATTGTCACTATAAACATTTTACTGAGCTCTTATCAGACTAAACCTGCAGTGTAAGCAAGTACAAAAAAAGAGAAAAAACTATAAGCCTTCAAGGCAATGTTTGTATCTCGAAAACCAGAGAGGATTCTACGACGCAGACAAGATCTGACAGGCTAAATCTCACAGTAAAAACCTCAAAGTGCAAAGCATGCGTCTGCACTCCTTGTGTGTACCGGCCCCGGCTGCTGGCTGACCTAAAAGTGTTTTTGTAGTTGTGTTCAGACGTGTCATACATCAAGAACAAAAACAGTCCTCCGCTGTCCATCAAAGTGAATCTGTTGCGAGTGTTTTGACCGTTCCCCATGGAGTGCCCGCCTCTCAGGCCCGCAAACACGCCCTTGAACCAGAGGCCCTGTCTATTCCAACACATACCGACGCCAAGATCAGAAACCCTTCCAGAGGAAACAAAGAAAATGAAACCCATATGCCTCTTCGACCCCTCCCCCCTGCATGATCAGCTGGTGAGCAGTTCCTCGTGTCAGTCTGAGACACGTTTTTTTTTTTTTTTTTTTTGTTTGATCATATGAGTGACCAGATGATGAGGCCGATGTGAGTCAGATATGTGTGTTTGTTTTTGGTGCTGCCCACTTCCTCTACCTGGAATTTCATCAATAAAAAACAAACACAAAGGCAGCATCAGCACATTCCAAGATGGCAGCCAAACGGCAACACAGGCCCGAGGGTTTGCTTAGTTATTCTAGTTCCCCCATATGCCAGGGAGGGGTTCTCTCTCTTTTCTTTTGTTTCATGGACATGTGTTTCTTATCGCCAAGGAATCTCCATCTCACTCCACACCCGATAAGCGGTCCTTTGACTTTGTCCAAGCCAATGTCCTACTGAGCAAGTGGTCAAAAGCACCAGAGAAACTCTGCATACAAAAATAACAAAGAAGGGTGTTTATTTTGGTTTCAACAGCAACTCAGACTTTGAGTTAAACTTCAAACCGCAAATGTCTACATTTGAGGTTGTTTCAGTCTCTTCCTTTCTTCTCCCTCTCCTTTCTCCTTCTCCATCCATCCATGAAGCGATGCTTCTTCTTCTATTTCTCGGGACACCGCAGGTTCTCTGTGACTGTGTCCCTTCCCTTCCTCATGGCCTTTGCATGGAGTTTAGTCTGCCTCCCACCACATAGAGACAAGCTCTTGCTGAACCCACCCCAGCCTCTTGCATGGCTCTCAGGTGATGTAACAGTAATAAAGTCACTACAACCTGTTATTACTGATAATCCCCCTTGCTACAGGAGACACCGATTTAGCCTGTCTGAGGTTCAGATACCACTGGACAAGCATTGCACCACGCAGGGCCTATATGACTGTCATGGCAACAGGCGTACCTCTATTGGCGACACAAGCAGCCTTGCATGCAGACAGGTGATGCATGCAGACAGATGATGTGTGTCACTTATTACTATTATTGACTTCAGGATGTAGGTTTGTTTGTACCTCACACGATGAACCAGAGTTCTTACACATGAATCATGATCATGTGTGATCATGTGTATGTGCCAACGTCTTGAAGGCTAATGTGGGTATGCCCCCCCCCCCCCCCCCACACACACACACACAAAATACTTTGGTTGGGGCCAGAGTTTCTTTCTTTCTTTCTTTCGTTCTTTCTTTCGTTCTTTCTTTCTTTCAAGTTGTTTACAGCTATGCATCACTTCGCCTGGCGAGCCCTGTCACTTGTGGTCTCTTTAACTGTCTGACTCGGTCTGTTGGTCTGTCTGTTGGTAGTGTTTGCTCTCTCTCTCTCCCTCTCTCTGCATCCCTCCTAGGAGGCTCCAATAAGTGATTGACCATGTCTGGACTGACTCACAGGCCAACTGTTAGTGGTCAGGCACTAAGGGCCTCCTTCGTACACGGCATCCTGTATACACAGATCTACACGCTGTAGAACTGCAGTTCATCTTATTTCGGGTTGATCGATTTTTGCAACACGCACACACACACAAAATATTACAACAAAATAATGTTTTTTGTTTTGTATCACAATGGAGATTTTCACTCTCAAAGATTAATGAACTGTTGTGTTGACACCGTGTCTGGTAGTGTTTCAACGTTGCATAGAAACACAGCACCAATCTGTCAAATATATCTTATCTTAACATCTCCGCCGTCTCTGATGACACGCACGCACCTCATCATTTTAAGAGCTTCAGCCGTCAGAGATTGATGACCAAGTGTTTGTTTTAAAGATGATAGATGATACTTTAAACGTCTCAAGGCCTGCCTGGGAGTCGCAGCATGACGCCAAAAAGGCCGAGTATGGATGTGCATCCACTTCCCTTCTCCACGAATGCAAGGCAACAGTTCATCGATGACGGACAGTGGAACAGTTACACTATGAGGCCACAGAAAGACCGTAGGCCTGAATGTACATGACTAGGCTATGCACTAATGACTTAGCGCTAACCTTTCACCAGAGGCAGAGGAGAAGCGCTCCTCCCATATTCTAAGAACAAAGCAAAATATCAGTGGACAAAACGGACGAAATCCAAACTACAACAACACGATAACTGAGGGCTTTACAACAGTTAAACAACATTGGCGATTCTCTTTTTGTACATAATGATCTCACCTCGGCTTGGACGGCGTTTGCCGTTGTAGGGGACACCCCAACATAGAGAGCACAGGCCAGTGTGAGTAGCCGGGGCAGCATTCTTCCAGGTTATCCGGGGAAAGTAAAGAAACGGATCCGCTGCTCGCAGGTTTGTGTGACAAGTTGTACAACTTTCTTCGTACTTATTTATGGGATGCAATGTAAAAAGAACGTACGTCTGGGTGTCCACATGCACGCGTTCCTGTACCTAGACCCTTCGGCAATGAACACTGGTAAAAGTTAAAATAGAAAATAGAAAAACGTCCACATTCATCAATCGAATGCAGATAAGAAAAGTCAAAAAGTCAAACTTGGAGCCTCATATCTTGTTATCTTGTGCCTCCTCTTTTCGCTTCTCTTCAGCCTTTGGTTCTGTTGATATCACAATGTGCTGCGTGTGGACGTGGTCAAACAAACTAGAACGGGGGCAGAGAGGGAGGGAGGGAGGGAGGGAGGGAGGGAGGGAGGGAGAGATTTCTCTGAGGTCCCCTCCTCTGGATGTGACGAAGTACTACCACTGAATGGAAGCTGTCAGTTATGTTGTTCTAAGCTAATTTCAGCCTCACACGCGCACGCACGTACACACACACCATCACACACGCACACTGGGCCGGCGCTGGCCGTTTCGGTTCCCATGGCGGGTTTATGGCGTTGTCCTTTACTGCAGTGAGGGGTTCAATACGCACTAACAATTAGTCCCCCGTCCCCTCCCTTGTCCCTTCCATTTGGGAACATGTTTGGTAATATTTTATTTCGCTTGTTTCATATAATTTAATTAATTAATTGAGGGCGCCACCAGAGGGCGCCCCCAACACATTTGCCGCCTCTAGATGATAGCCCAGTTCGCCTATGCCGATCGCCGCCGCTGTCCCTGCACGCACAGAGCAAGCATGCACGCAAGCACGCAAGGATGCACATAACTCAAACACACAGACACCCACTAACAAATCCATCATTAAATGGAACTAATGTCAAACGTGTTGTCTTGATTACATAACGTATTCGTTTGTTCGGTTCATTGATGATAACATTTAACAACGTATCGTTTCGATTTGTTGTGGGTTTAAAAAAAGACAAGTATAAGGCACACTGGTAATTTTGTTGATAGATACTGACACCTAGCGATAAGAAACAATACATGCACTTAGGTTGTATTCAATGAGTTGCCACAACATAACAATGATCATATGAAGAAAACAATCAATAATATGAATAATACATATATAATATATACATGAATAAAATAAACAGCCTAAATAATAATAATATAGCACAACACCAAAGTACCACTTTTTATTTCTTAAATCCAGATTAATTTCCCAGAGTGCTGAATGAATGTACGGAAATCATATAAAGGAAGTTACATTTTTGAATGACTTTTTATCTAAAGGTAACTACATTGGGTGGCTGTAGGTACACGCCCCCTCCCCGTGACAGTGGGAACGAATCAAAATAAATAAATAAAAACAACACGGAAGTTAGGCACAACTCTAGTCAACACAAGAAAGGCCGAGACGGAAAAACGGTAAGCTTTCCACGTCGTCCTCACAAAAAAACATTGGTCGTTTACCGTTTGACGTTCAATATAAAATTGTATTCCGTGACATCGTGAACGTCGACTCTTGAGGCCGAAACTTTTCACGGAAATGTCACGTCTCGTAAACGCGTTTTTTTTTTTTTAAAGATAAGGAAGTTGGTGTTAGCATTGTCCTGCTAGCCGTGTTGTTGAGGCTCTCCGGAGATCAGGGGAAACGGCTTCCGCTCCACCGCCTGCCGTTCACACTCCCGACACCTTCGGACAAATAGAAAGTGACTCCAGTGATCGTTTTAATCAACGCTTTGTCAAAATCGATCCCAATCAATGGGGAAAGTAGACTTTATCGTCAATCGCTGAAGGTTTTATCTCGGAGACGCGGGGCTGTCTTGCGTCATTGGTATGGACGGGGATTACGGGGCAGGAACCAGTATAGTGTAAACATTGTGTTCTAGACCATAATAACCCTCCATCGACTTGACATCGATGGATTCTGAGAGATCGCTCTCACTATTTTCACAGTGCTCTTCTGATAATCAGCTAACATGCTAATACTTTGAGGTTGGCTGTCAACCAGTTCTTTGCACTTCTGTTAAGCTGTATCGCCTTTCCTCTGCTCGCCTCACAGGAGAAGTCGTCTTCGGGAACCAGGCCTGCTAAGGATGGAAGATTGAAGTTGGAAGAGAGAATGAATCCGTTTTAATTTATGTATTTATTGTTCATGTTCACTGACATTTTAACGGCTTATCTTCTACTACAATGAGTGTCTCATACAACCTATGTAACCTCATAGTGCTCTGCCTCATAGGTTTGTGAAATATGTCCTCTCTTTCGCTCTCTCTCTTCACATACATTTTGTCAGTTAAATTACATGAGTTGTTAATTTGTCATTTGTTCTGCTTATTAATTGACAGCAGGCAGCAATTTCAAACCCGCATCCTCTTCTGGTAAGGAGACCATTCACGCGTGTGTGTGCGCGCGCATTATGAAAACAAATAAACATAGACGAATTGTGTTTTATCCGATTAACCTTCTTCCCTGTTACTATTTCTCTTACTATACCTCTCAGCTCGATGTGGTCATGCCCCACAAATACTGGACGGTAAGCAGGGGGATATCACAAGCTCGTCCTACCATAACTGGTCCTACCGCTTCGGGTCCATCTATGACTGCTGGATTATCCAAGGGAACGAGGATGAGCCCATCATTCTCAGGTATGGAGGCGTTTCGGGGTGGTAACCTCTTTTTCACATTGGTTTCTCTTACCTTGCTTGTGATTCTTGAGTTAACTAAACTATAGATTTTGTATTTTATTTGTCATGTTATCTTCAACCTTATCCTTATTCAAGGGTCCTTCTCCTGGGTCTACATTGGCTTACCCACAGTAAATGGGACCTGTTTGAGTCAAGTGTTTGTATATACTCCTCAGGGATGGTCAATTCTGATATCTATTGCAATTGAACTTTGTGTACCTCCTCTGGCAAAAGGCATACCTTTAGACTCTAGATCGCTCCTTCTTTGAAAGTAGGCCTGCTCTTTTACCTGGCAACTTGTCAAGCTTAGTGACTCATCTGATTTGAATGCCCCGCCTCCAGTTCGCCCTACTTTCGTTTTCTTTGCGTTTCTGTTCTCTGGAATTTTAGCTAAACATAGACTTGGGCGGTAGCACGGTATGCCAGCCTATTAAGAAGTACCGAAGGTATGATAAGGTGAAATGGGTTTGCCAACGTTTGGTGGCTGCCACGGGTAGGCGGAGTTCACTGCGTTCCTCAAGTTTTATAATAACAACCAAATTGCCAGATCATGAAAACTGTAAGGGACATTTATAGCAGCTTAGCACTGCTGTGGTGATGGATAAAAAAAAAATCATCACACATCCCGAATGGTCCTTTTTTCTAGTTGGGAAGTTACAGAGGTGCACAGTCCAAATGACTGTGAACCTCTGCCTGGAGACGTGATCATGACGTTGAGCGTTCTCACTCAAATGTAGACCAATCTCACAAAGAATTGTCCACATCAGCCCGTTTAAAAAAATAGTGTGTGTGTGTGTGTGTGTGTGTGTGTGTGTGTGTGTGTGTGTGTGTGTGTGTGTGTGTGTGTGTGTGTGTGTGTGTGTGTGTGTGTGTGTGTGTGTGTGTGTGTGTGTGTGTGTGTGTGCCGTCTCTCCCCTCCCACACACAGCTTCTCCCAGTTCTCGACGCGCTGCAAGAAGGAATGGGTGTCCCTGAATTCGTCGTTGCCGGGCCGTGAGCCGGTGGTCCTCTGCGGCCCCACGTTGCCCGACCCCATCGAGTTCCCCGGGGGTAACGTCACGGTGATGCACCACTTCCTGCCCCACCTGTTTCCTGTGTCGTCCTTCCTGCTGAGCTACAGCAGAGGTGCGGTCACGTGATGCATGTTGTTGTTGTTGTTGTTGTGGTTTACATTTCCTGCAAGTCAATTTGAGTTCACGTATACTGGAGATTTAAGACAAGTTTATGTGTACGCGTGGGACAACAGGTGTACATTTTCAATTTTTTTATTATGTAGTTGATGTAGTGTTTTTTTGAATATTAGATTGTATAGCGCTGGAGTTGGTTAAGTTGTTTAGTAGCACTTGAACATGGAAAATTGGTTTTGGTCCTTTCAGCTTGAAGTGGCTGGAGGTAAGATTTAAGGGCTTTCATCTGAGTGCAATTTGTCAGAAATGCCGAGGAATTCACCAGCTATTAGTGAGAGAAATGCTCTGTTGGAATATATGCCCCGGGCTCATTTCTTTTCCCTGATTGGTTTCGGGGAATCCATCTTGCCCTGTCCCTGACGGGTCACGTGACAATGCAACACCTCTCAATGGTGAGGAAACGGATGGAGAGGAGATGCATGGGTTATTTTTTTCTCTGCGGGTCGTTAATCCTCAAAATCGTACTCACTTCTGCTCTTTTTTTCTGCTGTGTAACTACTCTATAATCTTGACTACAGCGCTTTTTTCTTTTTTTTTCGGGGTATTTTATCAGTAATTATGTCTCGCCCTCCAGACAGCGTCGAGTGCCCGCCGGCCTCCTTTGAGTGCGCCAGCGGCCGCTGCCTCCCCCTGTCCTGGCGCTGCAACGGCCGGGTGGAGTGTCTGGGGGAGGGGCTCGGCGCCGACGAGCGGGGCTGTGACGGGGAGGAGGAGGAGGAGGACGACGACGACGCCAAGCCCCTGCAGGGAGGAGGAGGAGGAGGAGGAGGAGCCGAGAGGAACGCCACCTCCACGCGGCGCCAGCCCCAGACGACGGTGGGCCTCGACGAGGAGGACCTGTGGTCCCAGCTGATGGAGAAGGACGGCTACAGCCGGGATGACTACCAGCCCTGGGCGGAGCCGAGGCCCGCCCCCCCGCCCTCCAGCAGGCAGCCCAACGCCACCCGGCCCCCCCCCTCGGCGGCGGAGGACTGGCCCTGCGGGGGGGTCCTGCAGACCTTCTACGGGACCTTTGCCCCGCCTTTCAACCGCGGGGCCTCGATGGTGTGCGTCTGGACCGTGGACCCCCAGGACCCTCGGCCCTTGAAGCTGGACCTCCAGCAGCTGGAGCTGGGCCCCAGGGACAGGCTAGCCATCTACAACCGCCAGGAGGGCTCCGGAGAGGTCATCAAAATCGTACGTGTGTGTGTGTGTTTGTCATAGGGATTAATAATTAATATCTTCAAAATGTTCCCCACCATCAAAGTCTGCTGCTGCTGTCCCACCGTACTCCTAGACCCTTGTTAAGCCAAGCCCCCCCCCCCCCCCCCCCCCCCCCCTCTCACCTGTACAGGTGACCAGCAGCTCCAACTACAAGTCTGTGCAGGTGGAGTCGCGGACGGGCCTGCTGTCGCTCTCCTACCACGCCGCGGCCGGCTCCCCGGGCCGCGGCTTCAACGCCACCTTCCGCGTGGGCGGCTACTGCCCGCCGTGGGAGCAGCGCTGCGGGGGCTCGGCGGGGGGGTGCTTCACCCGCGAGCAGCGCTGCGACGGCCGCTGGGACTGCCCCGAGACGGGGCGCGACGAGGCGGGCTGCCGGGGCTGCGGCCGCGAGCAGTTTGCGTGCGGGGGCGGAGCCGGGCAGCGGACGGCGGTGCCGGCGTCGGTGGCGGGTCGCATGATGGGGCGTCCCGTGTGCTACCCGGCCGTGGAGAGGTGCAACTACCAGCTGTACTGCGCCGACGGCAGCGACGAGAGGGACTGCACCGTGTGCCAGCCCGGGACCTTCCACTGCGACAGCGACCGGTACGCACCGGTTCAGCGCTATTTTTTATATGTATATAGATATAGATATAGATATAGAGAGAGAGAGAGGCAGACATTTGAATAAGTAACGCAATTTACAAATAATGTGTTACTTATTATATGGACTCATCATTATTTATTAGCACACACGCACACCTATACACACACTCTTGTGAAACGCAAATGCTGAAATGGCAGAGCATAACAGCACAAAGTTTACACACACAAATAGTTTGTTTGTACATTCATAGATGGAACTATCTTTACCTCACGGGAAGATCCAGTACTGGGCAGCTGCTGAGTATTAAAGCTGGGGTAGGCAGTTAGGAGAAACCGGCCAGAGTACGCTACATTCTGAAACATTCAACCCCTGCAGTCCTGTGTCCCAGGCCAGGTAGAGCGCAGACCATTAAGGTTTATCCCTGATCGCAGTGACCCGGGTTCTGCTTGAGGTCCGCATGTCCTCTCCTCGCTCTCCATACCTTCCTGTCCGTCTCACTCTGTAATAAAGCATAAAAAATGTAAATGCAAAAAAAAAAATAAACATGGGACTAGCTTGCTAGCGTCAGCCTTAGGTCGGCCTAGCCTTGAGGAGCGCCCGGTCCCACACGTGTGCGCGTGCGCGTGCGTGTGAGATGCGTTCCCTAGCATATTCCCACCGAGTGACTCCCCCTCCTGGCCCCAGGTGTGTGTTTGAGAGCTGGCGCTGCGACGGCCAGGTGGACTGCAAGGACGGCACGGACGAGCTCAACTGCACCGTAGTCCTGCCCCGCAAGGTCATCACCGCGGCGACCGTGGGCAGCCTGGTGTGCGGCCTGCTGCTGGTCATCGCCATGGCGTGCACCTGCAAGCTCTACTCCCTCAGGACCCGCGAGTACAGGTAGGCCCCCCCCTCGACCCCCCCCCCCTCCCTCCCCCGCAGCTCAAAATGTCCTCTTATTTTTTATCAACAGTAAGAATGATGTGAGCTTAGTTTGGGAAAATTCAACGATGACTGAAAATGATCTTTAGACGAGGCTCGTGTTAAAAGCCCCGTTCTGAGTCACACCTCGACCACGCACGGGGGTGGCTGTGTTCTGACAGGCTTGAATACTTTATTTTATTTTTATGTCTGATTCTGAAGGCTTCGCGGTGCTCTCTGTATTTCTGATTTGATAAAAAAAAATCAGAAAAAATCAGTTTCGCATTCTTTTTTTTGGTTGCTACTCCAGTTTTGATTGGATTCTTTGATCGTTCTCAGCCCCATTTGTAATCGGCTTTTGATAAAAGTGTTTGTATGCCTAAAAGTTGGATGCTCACTGGCCCTGGGGGCTGACGCAGGACAGGGAGAGAGACGGTACACACATGGTCGTGACGGCTGAGGGAGAAGGTCCACCTGCTCTGTTGTGTGGAGCAGTGTCAGAAGTGGTGCTGCAGCAGCCGCTCTCAGAGAGAGTACATTTCGCGTGGGTGCTGCTCAGCGAGCTCACCTCCCTCGCGCTCCGTGCGCTTGTTGCTAAGCTACAGACCCGGTTTATCCTAAAGTCCATCTCTGCTACAGAGAGCGACTTCCACAATCCTCCATCACGTGTGCGAGGGTGACGTTACACGGTGGAACCGTTTGCATTACGATGAGCGGTAGAACAGGTTCTCTAAAATGTCCATGTTTCTTTTAGGCGCTGTTCAAATTTTAATTCCGCCCTGGAAAACGATCCATGTTTTCAACAGCCATGCGTCACCTTCCATTTATTTTATTTTATTTTTATTTGAAACAGCTGAGCAAAGCTTATGGCCCTCGGGATTGAGCCATGAGCTTTGCTGAGCTGTGTCCTTGTTTCAGGCTAGTTATCAATTGTACTTTAATTGCTTTTTTATGGCCGATACTTTTGGCTGTAAGGGAACGCATTGTAACTTGCACAGAAACTGACTGGTCATCGCTCGTTAACCATGACCAATGACTCGTCACTTGAGGCTGTGAAATTATAATGTAGTAAAAGAAGATGCGTGTGTCTTGATATAACAGCATATTCTCGGTATTCTGTTTCTCCTTCACAAAGTGTTGCACTGAACATGTGATTGGCCACTAATCCCCTGCTCCCTGTTTGGGGTCTGGTTCGCTGCAGCATGTTCGCTCCAATCAGCCGCCAGGAGGCGGAGCTCATCCAGCAGCAGGCCCCGCCCTCCTACGGTCAGCTGATCGCCCAGGGCGTCATCCCGCCAGTGGAGGACTTCCCTACAGAGAACCCCAATGAGGTGAGAGACGGGTTACGGGTCACTTTTACAAATAAACAACAGGGGAAGGTAACGAGTAACAAGTTGGAAGCCTTTCCAATCCTTTACTTCAGGGCTCCACCCCGGGACAGATGCTTCACTAAAGTGTACACTTCTGTGATGAATCCTATACGCAATACACACGATAAGTACTGTGTGTGTTTTCCTGGAAGGGGAACCAGCAATCTAGACACTTAAGTTCGATGCTCTGCGGGAATGAGTAATCATTCTTCTCGTAAGAACCAAAGTTTGGCGTTCCTTGGGACACTAGGACACCAGTGTGGACACCAGTGTGGTTGAGGGAATGTACAGTGGCTCTGAGGGCTCAAGGCACTGCAACTCAAGAAAACGAATGCAAATAGACCCAACACAAGCTCATTTAAGGGAACCATCTGCAAATAACCCAAACGACAAAGGAAGTGTTTCAAGAAAGCCCTTAATAGGAGTGAACCAGACTGCACACTGTTTCACTGTCTGTGACTCATGATGTTATTGAGGTCGTCTTTCCATCAGTGGGGTGGGGGGTTGAGCTACGTTGGGGCTTTTGGTTTGTTTCAACATCGATGTCTTGACTCGGATGTTATGCATCACTTTTCAGTGTCCCCGGGAAAGATTTCTGTTAGTTTGGTGTAATGGGGCACGTTTTATGGAATATGGTGTCTGCATTCTGTTGTGTTGCGCGTTTTTTTTTAAATGCTGCGTATGTGTTGTCAAATTAATGACATTCTTAATTAGCCTTAATGAGATATTGCGTCTACGACAGATGAGACTCTTGTGTGCAAAAAAGCTCACAATAGTTAGAAAATTTACCTATACCTTTTAATGTCTTCGTACATCAGTCTCCTCCAGTTGAGTGAGCCTAGTATACAGTTTCACCCACCCTTCACAGATAACACCATTTAACAGAAGGGGTGGCTAGATAACACAACCTGAATTATTAAAACATGGAATTTCATCACACTATTTGCATTGCTGTTTTAAGATTCGGTGTGTTGTGATATCTGGGACACTGTAGATAACTGTCCCTTATTCGTGCTATGTTGTCGAGACATGACGACCACTCATTCAGTGGAAGTTATGAGATAAGCCGTCAATATGAAAATGGCCAATATGCCTCAAAGCTGGGTCTCACAGCTCCACTGCTTTTATTAGCTGGTGAAGACACCCAGGGTGGGGACGTGGAGGGAGGGGGTGGGGATTACCTGTTTTACACAAAGCCTGCGTTGTCTGGGATAAGCCCCCAGCAACGACTGCTCCTGCTGTCTGTGGATCAGTGGTGAAACACTGGCTGGAAGCGTTGGTTCTTTCTTCCTGTCCTCTTTTGCTCATTCTTGGCGGGTTCAATGTATCGGTTATAACCAACCCCTAAAGTTTTTTTGTTTTCAAAAAAGGTTTTAATCGGTCCTATATGTTCTATTGAGCAATTATTAAAAGCACATCGACGCAAGATAATCCTGTGTGTTTTAAACGCTGCGGCGAGGAATGGGTAGAGGATCAGTCCAGCGTGTGTTGACATCACCCTGGTCTCCTTCTGACGTCCCTCCTCTTCTTCCTCCTCCTCCCCCCCCCCCCTCCAGGCCACCTCCCTCTCCCTGCGGGGGATCCTCCAGCTGCTGCGGCAGGACACGGCCGCCTCCCCCCGCCGCCGCCGCCGCCCGCGCTTCGTCCGCCGCGCCGTCCGTCGCCTGAGGAGGTGGGGCTTCCTCCCGCGCACCCCCTCCAGGCCCGCCCACGCCGCCGGCTCCGCCTCCTCCGGTCAGCCGGGCCAGGCGGACGGCTCCTCCTCCTCCGCCGCCGGGGCCCCTCCCCCGGCGTCGACCACCGGCGTCTCCCTGGCGGTGGAGGCCGTCAACCAGCCCGTGCCGCACAAGCTGGGCCTGTTGGCGCAGGCCACGCCCACTTCCCCTGCCCAGGCCGACTCCCCGATGTTCTCCGCCCCGTCCCCGCCGCCCCCTCCCTACGCCCCCCCGGCGCCCGACGCGGAGGCCCCCCGCACGCCCCCCCACGGCGGCCAAGGCCCCGCCCCCGCCCCCGCGCCCAGCAGCCCCTCCCTGGCCTCCATCTTCCAGTCGCTGGGCCAGAGGATCTCGCTGTTCAGGCCCTCCCCGTCCTTCTCCTCGTCCTTCTCCTCGTCCAACTCCATGCCTCTGTCGGCGTCGCCCTCCTTCTCCACCACCTCCTGCTCCTCCTCCTCCACCTCGGACGACGAGGTGCTGCTGATCCCGCTGGCGGAGGACGCCGTCTCCGAGGACGACGTGCCCATGCTGACGTGAACCGGCGCCCCCTCCTGGTCACCTTGTTTTTATTTTTAACTTTATAATCACGCTCACCTGACAAGCCACAAGCCAATCAAAACCCAGCCATTCCCTTCCCCCCACCGACCCCGCCCAACCCCGGGGTCTTCTACCACAGTAACGCCGGGACACCGGCCGCCCCGTTGAGTCTATCTCTGTCTTCGTGTTTTTGGTTTCGAACTCAAGCGCAGGATGCGGTGGCCACCATGGGCAGGTCTAGTGCCTTTTTTAAAAAAAAAAGTTTTTATTTTTAAAATGGCTTTGTGCTAGATTCAGCGACACATGACTTCTTGTATCCGGGGACTAAGTCAACCTTTTTTTTTTGTTTTAATCTCTAAAGTATTTGTGTGGGATAGAGTTTGCCTGGCTGACGTGTGAGAGGGAGCCTGTGTGTCTTGAGTTCTGCTTCGAATGAGCGCTTAACCACGCCGGGCTGTCTTTTTGTTTTTTATTTTGAAGAAGGTTGAATTTTTTTTTTTGCACAGAATAATAACGGACCCTATTTGCTTGCTGTGGCTACTGTCAAAATAAATATTAGTAGTCGTCATTTTAGAAGACGCCATACATGGGTCTTTGTATGACTAGTGAGGAAATGCATATTTACAAACGCACGTGCAGTTTTGTGTTTGGGGAGGATATCTGTAGTCGTGGAGTATGTTCATAGAATCGCTCCTGCTTATTTCCGCATCACCTTGTATCATGCTTCTGGTCAGAAATCAAACAAAATCAATATTCCTTAATTAAGTGCCTTTACCACAAACCTTTCCCCGGCAGCAATCTGAGGGGACAACCGAAACAACGGGGCACGACAAACAATCTGTGCGCCCACAGAAACAGGAGCACAATAGACGTCGTACCCGCCACCACTCCACACAGCGCAAGGCCACGCCGGAAAAGAAATCAACGCATGTCTATATCGCTATGGCTACTAGCAATAAAATGTTCCTGTTTTCTAGGTTCTGGCGGGCTGTTTCGCGTGCACCATTGCGCACCGCGGTTCCGGTAGGAACCCTGCAATCAAGAGCTTTTCTGTCAGAATGTATGCATGTGGTTTTGGTCAGAGCTAGACTAGAAGTGTCAAAGGACTTCAGGAAGGTCTGGACAAAACGGCCGCCCGGTGACACCGAAGGTGTGGGAAGAGTGAACGAGCCGCTACTTGAATTGTCGACCCAGAAGAAGAGACGATCGCTTCCCGTCATGTTTTGGATTCTACAATGACGACGAGTGAACCAACTTGTAATGTGCCATTTGTTCCTGGAATCCATTTTAATTGTTTTCACCCCTCGTTTAAATTTTTGGGCGAGTCGTCAGTTCTTAAAATGTTGCTTTAATGAATGTATCGGCCTCTGAGAGACGTACTATTTGGACTGTTGTTTAAACTTGTAATATTGTAGGCCTAAGCCAGGACGTGATGTTTATGAATCACTAGGGTCAAATTCACTGTACATAAGTAAAATGTGGCTCAGATTAAAAATATTTTGCACTTTTACTTGTTGTCCCATCCCTTTTGTTGTGTTTTAAGATTATATATTTGAGGTGCCTTGACTGCACAGGTGAGAGGGCAGGCATGAGTGAGAAGGGAGTGAACATTTTGTAGTCCATCGTTATCTTTGGGAGTGAAATTGATTGTAATGTAACATTTTTAAAATGGTACCAAGCAGGCCTGCATATCCAAAATATGGATATGCAGACATTTTTAGATGAAGTCTTTTATCAAAATACTCAAAGTAAAGAGGGATTGTCCCTGACCAAGACGCCTGTTCCCTACGAACTGGATAAAAGCGTATGCTAAATATAAATGTTAATCTGGAGGCTGAGAATGATCACACACTAAGAAAAATAATTTTGGCACATAAAGACTAAAGATATACACTCATCTTCATCTGCTTATCTGGGGTCGGGTCGCGGGGGGAGCAGCTCAAGCAGGGGGCCCCAGACTTCCCTTTCCCGGGCCACATTGACCAGCTCTGATGGGGGGGATCCCGAGGCGTTCCCAAGCCAAATATACACTAAAGATCAAATTAACATTAGAGAGCCCACCGGAAACATATTTGGTCCAATGTGGCCATTATGCTGCAAGTACTATTCCAACTACAGGAAGCGGGACCTATAAGTGGGTTGCAACAGTGGTACATCAGGTGGGTCGTGTTTTGGCCACAAACAATGCTATTTACATTTTCATTGGACGATTAGTATGATTTGTATTACAGAGGCATGGTAGAAGAACAGAGGAATACTGTATTGCTGAACAATATACAAAGTGATGGATCATTTGTGAAGGGTTGGATATTGAATTAAAGGTAGAAAAGGAAAGAGAGGAGGACGCTCCCTCAAAAGGGTAGAGTAGAAAAAGGTTCACCTGTGACCAAATCATTCAGGGACAGCTGTGCATCATCACCTCGTTAAGCACTGATAGGTCAGCTGGGGGCTGGCAACATTTAAAAACCCTCCACATAGATTTGGTCTGCAGTGGAGTCGTCCCATTGTAATTATGACAGCAATCCTCTTTACATGGTAAGCAAGTGGTCATTTTTTCGCGTGTTATTTCAAAATTTCTTAGGGGAGTTCTTTGCTTCAATATTGGCTGTCTCTTATCTGTTTTAGGGTCTTCCTCCAAGCTATCCTGCTTTGGGATATCGAATGTAGCCCTATTAAAAAAGGTATGTAGTTTAAAGTGGACTTGTTTTACTTAACAAAAGGGATTACGCTTAATGGTTTAATTGAGTGCTGGTGGCTGCTTCTGTAGGGTTTGCCCCACAATATAAAGGCGGGTATTCTCAAGATCCGTGGGGTGCCCAACCCAAAGAGCAGCTGTACCCCAGCCATGAAACCTCTGGCTCCATGTCTGGACCCGGTGCACAGGGTTTGTCCTCGGGGGCGCTGCCTTCTCCTCCCCCTACAGGATTCAACGGAGGCTATTCTTCCCCAAAGGGCTCATCTCAAGGTAACTTCAGCTTTCATCAAAACCTTCTCCATGGATGGTGGTATTTTAAAAATAAGCATTTTAAAACCTCACTCACTCCGTGGGGATTGACGTATCACTTGCACTGAAATAGGTTAAAATGCGGTCTGTTCTCTGCTTGTTTGCTACTGAAAGGCTCCTGGGCAATTCCTCCACGCACGTTCTCTGGTGGGTCAAGAGCCGCTTCTGACGGTCACGCTGGCCCCAAGGGACAAATGGCCGGCCCCAGCAGTGCGCCCCCACCTGGACCAGAGTTCATCCCAGGAGAGCTGCTCAACATCGAGAGCACAATGGAGGACGGACACTATGAGTCTGAGACCCAGGAACGCGGTGTACCCCCACCGCCATCGTATGAAGCTGCTGTAGGTCAGGCTGAGGCCTTCCCCAGCCCTGCAGCCCTTATGCCCCAGGCTTCATTAGGGTATTTCTACCCTTACGATGCGATGTTCATCACTGGCCAGTATCCTCCGGGAACCTACACCCAGTCTAGCAGTAGTGTTGAGCGTGGCAGAGATGACTGGCAGGAAAACCGTTACATCCGATATGACTACCCTGCCAAGAACCAGGAACAGCAGATGCAGAGTTACTCACAATACTCGGATCAGAGCTACCAGCCGGCTGAGCCAGAAGGACCTGGAAAAGGCCAGGATGTGGAGCAGCAGTTCCAGGCCTATGAAGGTCAATGGGTAGGCTGAGACCACCAGATGTGGAGCCTGGCTGGGACAATGGGATTCCATGTAGGGTTCAAGAACTTCTTTCTCCGTAGATGCAATGTCTTTCTGGTGGTGGAAACTTCATGCATTTGATTTGATGGTCAATAAAGTTACAAATTCTACATCAGAAGGCCCCTTTTTTTCATATATTTGTGCTGCGAACTACAAGCTTATGCCTCGCTATATGCACATTTTATGCGTCTGAAATAATAATTTTGGCTGGGGGCTTCGAATTATAATATTGGTGGCTAATATTGGAGTCGTCTTCCCTATAAAATGCCTCCATTGGTGATTCTGTCTACCTGGGACTTGCAGCGTGAAATGTCTGAACTAGCATTAAAGAGGCTGCAGTAGCGGTTGGTGTAAATTGGCGTGGCGACTATCTGGTGTGTGTGTGGGTAAAGAGGGCTGATTTGACTTCGGAGACCTTTTGTGGTTGTGAAACGCTCAATTGCAACATAAAACTAATCATTTTAACGGGCACAGTTTTCTTTTGAAAAGGCATTTGTTCTTTGACTCTGAGAAAATGCAATATCAAAATATTGTCAGACGTTAACTGCCGCTAGGCAACTTATTTGCAACTCGCGAATGCCGGGGCTGGCACTGTACTTGCGGGAGCAAGACGTTGACACTAATCTTCAAATAAAATTCACATCACTAATTTATTTTTCTTTCATTAAAAAAAATTAATCTGTCCAGTTTTGGTGCATGGTCCTCTAAAGAAAAGGACCAGATTAAAACATGGAGCCCATTCATTCCTATAAAAACTGCTCCGTGGCGCACGGCATCATCCACGTGCCCTGCACCATTGAGCAGTTTTCATAGGAATGAATGGGCGCCATGTTTTATTCCGCTGTCCTTTCTTTATACCTCTGAAGAATATGTCCAGATTTGAGGCTCCTGGTTCCATCTGTCAAATGTCTATGGGAAATATAGGGTATTTGAGAGACAAAGTAAATGCTGCTCACGTTTTGAACTACACTTTTCCCATCTAGATTCCACTTGGGTTTTGGATTGTCGGTGCCGTTAAAGTAGCATTTACAATCGTTTACTACTTTAAATAAAGCACTTGATGGTATACAGAGTGTTCATTTTAAATAGGGATACATATTTTGACAAAGTAATAGGGTCCCCCTATTACTTTGGCTAGGAAAGAGGAAACATCTCAATAGTTATTGTTAATGATCTGAAGTATGTGTAAAATAAAGGCACCACCGTCGCGGGGCGGTGATGCCTCGGCAGCGGGCAGCGGTGCTCCGGCGGGAGACAATCGCGGGCAACAATCCCTTTCTCCGCCATGTCACGGTTCAGTCTACTTCAGATTGATGTGGAAGTGGAAGAACCAGAGACGTCGGAGAACCCGACGCAGTCGTTTGAGATTCTTAATATCGCCTGGAGGTGAACACAGCTTTTGGCCGTGATAATATATAATACATGATATAGATATCTATGTATAATATGATATTTTTTTAGATAGAGCTCCAGGACTCCCGCCGGAGCACCCGGAGTATTCTAGAATATTTACAGAACACGGCCAAAAGCTGTGTGCTCCTCACCATTGCGATACATCCACTGTAAACACGAGCGCATGGAACAGCGATGGCCGCAAGCTGCTCAGGGCCACACCCCCACCCTCCACATTGACCCGCCTCTAAAAAACGGCACGTTTGTGGAAAGCTCATTATGGGTCTGGCTCGTAGTGGCTGTAATTCTGCACCAAGGCTGAATTTCTTGAACGTCTTCAAGTATTGTATTAGGGGCCCACTAACACCTATATAAAAGGATCCATAAAGTAGCATGAATTGGGATCTTTAACCCGGTGCTAGACTTTACATTGACCCGGTTAATGCATGCATTCTTGCTGCTTGTTAAGCATAATATTTATGCCTACTAAAAGCGGTTCAGGGGTTCGGGGTTCAGTTCAAGGTACTAGGGCAAGATGTGCATAAACTGCATCGTTAAAGGTTTTACTAAATATTTTTTTAAGTTCTGTATGTGAGCTTTTGCATGGATCCGGTCTCCTCCAGGTACTTATGTTTTAAATTTTGGTAACTACATAATTGCGTTACCATAGTTCTCGGCAATGTACTTTAACTCTGAAACCTTAGTTCTGGATGAAGCGCTTTAACTCTGAAACCGGAAGTTGTATTGTCAAACCAGGAAGAGCTCGCGAAAAATTGTTACATAAAATAACTAGTTCTTTGAGTTCACATGATTGTGCAACTTGGTTTGGACCACAGGTTTGGACACGACAGTGTGTGGTGCCTTTTCCTCTTTGCAGTTTAAGTAAGTCAATGTCAACTTTTCAATTCAACATAATCGTGCAACGAGTAAATTGTATTAATATAAAACTGGTTCATACTTGCACTTGTCACTAACGGTGATTGGGATGTTGCTAGCTAGATCAAGATAATTTTCATTTGTCTTCATAACTAAAGTTAATTAAAATCCATATGTCCCATGATATATGTCCCATGAGCACGCAGTTACAAAGCTTTTGTTTGGATATAAAACGTTGTAACGGATTAATTGTCAATGAGTGGTAATCATAAGCAATGCATTCCCAGTAGAATAGGAAGACGTTCATTTGGTAATTAGATCAGACTAATAAAACACTCATGGCGTAATAAAACATGATTGATTTGAACTTGGTACCCCGAAACTGGTTTAGGAAACCACCTGCTCTTGAAGTAATTTTAAACTTGGATAAACAAACTAGACTTGGATTGGCAATGTTGCGATGAGGCGTAGGCGTTTGGGCTGGTGCCTCGTATTATCATTTGACTTTGGACCGTGAAATGCACATTAACATCGTTGCCGAATGACTTGTGGGTGAACCACAGCTCTCTTATCTCTGTTCTTGGTATAACAGTGAAAGGCTACTAGTGTAAAAGAGATCATGTAATCCCCTTTTGTTATTATGTGATTTCAATTTGTGATTTACTATGACATAAAGATTGATTATTCGTATATTTGTGAAGTATACTGTATGTAGATGTTATGTAGGGCTTTTTTTTTTTTTTTTAATGTATATATCATTCCTAGCAACATAACATCAATTAAAGCATCAATTCCAACATGTATTGAATCAGTGGAACTGATCTAAATATCTATAATCATGTTGAATCCTTTATCATTTTTGAATATTGTTTCAGGTTTTTAATATTTGTACCTGCCTAGAAATATGGAACACATCATCTTTGCTACCAAAATATCTATAAATATATCCTGTACGTATACAATTTGTATTTGCCTGTTTAAAATGTCCTCGTTCAATTTAGATTTGTACAAGTGCTGAAGATTTGGCTGAATCCTACCATCCTTTGTGAAGGATGTCTGGCACTACCAACCCTTTCCTCCATCTGGTGGAGGCGCTCGACCCAAAGGACCCCCAGCAACGCTTCTTCAACCTCTCCAAACTCGGAGATCCCAGATATGGTAACAGGACAGGATCTGTGTCCTAGGAGCATTTTCAGCAGCCAAGGGATTACATCAATAAATGAATGAATGAATGAATGAATGAATGCTTCAATGCATTCATGCATGCATAAAGCTTTCAGTGAGGATGAGTTGAGATACGTTGGGTGGCAGTAGCTCAGGAGATAGAGCGGTTTGGCTTGTAAGCGAAAGGTTGCTAGTTCGATCCCCGGCCTCCTCCTCGCTGAATGTCGAGGTGTCCCTGAGCAAGACGCCTCACCCTGACGGCTCCCGACCGGCTGGCTGTCGTCTTGCATAGAAAGAAAGAAAGGGTGAATGTTAGGCGATATTGTAAAGCACTTTGGGTGGTGAAGCGCTATACAAATGCAGTTAATTGTCCATGAGTTCACCTGGGTCTCTGTTGCCCGCAGAACGCCTGCCCTTCTCGGTGCGCGTGCTGCTGGAGTCGGCGGTGAGGAACTGCGACGGGTTCCTGGTGAAGAAGGAGGACGTGGAGAGCATCCTGAACTGGAAGCAGACCCAGGCGCAGACGGTGGAGGTGCCCTTCAGGCCGTCCCGCGTCATCCTCCAGGACTTCACGTGAGGGGGGGGGGGGGGAAAGAGTGCATATTTGTAGCGCAAATATGAAGCTTGCTTCATATTTGTAGAGCAAATATGAAGATAGTTTGTGCATGCTTAGGATAGGACTCAAGTATGCAAAATTAGTTTGTTTTTTAATATATTTTTTAACTTTCTTTTATTCGCTTTAGTATAGTCAAGGAGAGAAAATTTAGAGAGAAAGATATAAAGTGAGGAAAATAAAGGAACAGTGCCTATTGGGGGGACAATCCACATTACAATGTAAGCGATATTTTGCATGTCTTAATTTGTTGACATGTACTGTAACCATTATCCCAGCCTTTAGAAAATGAGTCTTCCTTTGGCTTTAGTCTTGACGTGAGCCACTCCGTCGTTTGAATGTCACCGATAATGTTGAGCTCAGGTGCAGCAGACTGCGGCCAGTTCTTAGTGATTATAAAGATATCGAAACAAGCTGGGTCTTTTGAGCCCGGAAATGTTAGCTTCCATGACACCACTAGGTTCCTATTCTATTGTATTTTCCTTTTGTAATCACTTGAATGACGAACATTGAACGTACCCGGCGGGGTTTAGAGAGTAACGTCTCCCCCCCCCGTCCCCCGTCCCCTCCCCAGCGGGGTACCGGCCGTGGTGGACTTTGCGGCGATGCGTGACGCGGTGACGCAGCTCGGGGGCGACCCCGAGAAGATCAACCCGGTGTGCCCCGCCGACCTGGTCATCGACCACTCCATCCAGGTGGACTTCAACCGCAAGTAAGGCGCTGTTGGTCAGGGGAGGTTCTTGTGAAGCCCCAGTGTAGACGGGACACTGGGCTGACTCCTCACACACATCGAGGTTACCGGGCTTCCAGACCGGCAGATGAGACAAAAAGAAAAAAAAGGGTCAACAGGTCATTTTGTTTTTCTCACAGGACTGACAGCCTGCAGAAGAATCAGGACCTGGAATTCGACCGTAATAAGGAGCGGTTTCAATTCCTCAAAGTAAGCCAGACTGAGGCACTCATCGTCTCCTCACTGCTGTCTGTGCATACGCCACCCATTGGGGATTTACTTAAGGCTAACCTCTCTCTCTCTCTCTCTCTCTCTCTCTCTCTCTCTCTCTCTCTCTCTCTCTCTCTCTCTCTCTCTCTCTCTCTCTCTCTCTCTCTCTCTCTCTCTCTCTCTCTCTCTCTCTCTCTCTCTCTCTCTCTCTCTCTCTCTCTCTCTCTCTCTCTCTCTCTCTCTCTCTCTCTCTCTCTCTCTCTCTCTCTCTCTTTCCCCCCCCCCCCCCCCCCCCAGTGGGGCTCCAAGGCCTTCCGCAACATGCGGATCATCCCCCCCGGCTCGGGCATCGTACACCAGGTCAACCTGGAGTACCTGGCCAGGGTGGTGTTCAACCAGGACGGCCTCTACTACCCCGACAGCCTGGTGGGCACGGACTCCCACACCACCATGATCGACGGCCTGGGGGTCCTGGGCTGGGGTACGGCCCTTGTCTCTGCATGAGTTTATCGAGGGGGATCGCTATGTTGTGAGGGATCACAAATTGTAACGCGTGGAAAGATAATGTGGCGACGTGTCTTGCTGAAATGTTGACGTTGAATGCGTAGATATTTCTGCAAAAAAATTCTTGAAAGTGGATGAAAACACTTTCAGCTCCGTAATGTTTGTAGCTTTTCAGTAAGAATTCCTTTCCCGGCAATGTGACTTGGACTGCTCTCAGAATTTGCTGTTTTCCTCACCGATAAGCATACTTCCTTAGTTATTCAATAACATAGCAAGTCTTTTTTTATTGAATCTATTTCATTTTGAGTCATTGGTGATTTGAAATTACTATTACATTTCCGCATGCATGACCCCTAGCCATCCATCCAAGGTTGTCGTCTGGTGTGAATTTGAACCTACCCTCGAGGGTTTATACTTGTAAAACAGGCTTTTCAGGTGACACTGCTTTCCAACCCATTTGCTGTATGCCTGATCCGGGTAGGAACAGGCATGTAAACCATGTATAATCCCTGTAGGTGTGGGTGGGATTGAAGCAGAGGCGGTCATGTTGGGCCAGCCGATCAGCATGGTCCTGCCTCAGGTCGTGGGATACAAGTTGTATGGCACACCCAACAAGTTCATCACCTCCACAGACATTGTGCTCACGGTCACCAAGGTAGCCCGCCCTCCTGCTTTGGACATGCTTAAAGGTCATCGCTTATTACGACCTTTACCTTCTTTGTTAGTGCATGTATGTCAGTAGAAGGATGTGGGAAACGAACAACGGTTTCACCTTCCTTGTGGGTCTGACAATGACATTTAGAACTGCTTTGTTGAAGTCGTCAATAGGCGGCCCACTTCATCCATGTGTTTGTAAAAATGTATTTTAAAGGCTCGGTATTAGGGCTCTGTAGCTATTGTAAAGAAGCATAACGTTTTCAATTTTTCTTCACACACACTCTCAGATCTTGAAATCAAACCATTTTCCGATGCCACCAAAAACTTCTTGTGATAGTTGCATGAAAAGTGTGACGATTACGAGATATTCAAATAATTTCTTTCAAACCCTTTCGTCCTTATTTCAAGTGAATCCTATAATAAGAAGGTCTTAAAGGTGACCTATTATACCCCCAGGTTTGCTCATCTATCTGTCAGAAGCGGCAGATTTTGAAAACGGCTTATAACGGCTAATTACACTCACACCTAATAGGTCTCGTTTAAGTCAGGGGGTCCAGCCCAATAAAAATACCTATCTTCCCCACCTAAATGAGACACTAATCCACCCCCTTTCTGTGTTCCCTGTCCCCGCCGACAGCACCTGCGCCAGGTGGGCGTGGTGGGCAAGTTCGTGGAGTTCTTCGGCCCCGGCGTGTCCCAGCTGTCCATCGCCGACCGCGCCACCATCGCCAACATGTGTCCCGAGTACGGCGCCACCGCCGCCTTCTTCCCCGTGGACGACGTCAGCGTCAATTACCTGGAGCAGACCGGTGAGCGAGGCACACCGCCGGGGTTTAGTGAGCATGTCCCTCGTCTCAAACTGAACCCCTGGGGACACGTCTAAATGAAATTTAACAAAGGTTACAATTCAAAGGTGACCTGTTGTACCACCAGGTGTGAGTGTGATTAGCCGTCACAAGCCGTTTTGAAAATCAGCCTCTTCTGACATCACAAGTGGGCGTGTCCACTGCGTGTAGATGTGTGCTGGACCGATCAGTTTGTCTTCTTTTCTGAATGGCTTGTAACGGCTTATCACACTCGCACCCGCTGGTTAAAAATGTCACCTTTTTAAAAACATTTGCTTTTCAATGAAGCTTCTCACTTCAAGGACTAGATTGAGAACAGGGGTCGTGGTGTATTCGATGCTCATGTGTTGTCTTTCGATGTCACTTTAACGTCGGCCTCATCACCGTCTGGTCGTGTTTCCTGTTCGAAGGTCGGGACGCGGAGAAACTGGCCTACATCACAAAGTACCTGAAAGCGGTGGCCATGTTCCGGGATTATAACGACGTCTCCCAGGACCCAGACTTCACACAGGTCAGTCCTTTAACCTTGAGGCTCTTTTACACAAAGAGCGATCTAACGTTGATGAGTTTCTAGGGGAAGGCTATCAAACGTCCTCCCTAATACACCCATACCAAAACCCATTGTAGTTTCTATGCAAAAGTAAGAATGGAGCCCTTGATACGCGCATGGTGCTTTCTGTAACGTGCTTCTGTAACGTTCCCCCCCCAGGTGGTGGAGATGGACCTGAGTGCGGTGGTGCCTTGCTGCAGCGGACCCAAAAGACCCCAGGACAGGATCGCCGTGTCCGACATGAAAAGCGACTTTGATTCTTGCTTGGCAGCAAAGGTGAGGATACCCACTTCCCCTTTCCCCCTCATAGTCCCAGGATCGAAGATGGCGATAGTTACAAAATCTAATGTTTGTATCCGTGCAATTCTTGGTGTCTCCTTGGACATTTTTTCTAGTCTAATTTTCTAGTCTATAGTCTAATCTAGCCGCTAGCTTAATCAATTCAGAGGAAGTCTAATCAATTGTTGGCTCTTTGTGTTTACTCATTTATCGTTGATGGGTATGAAATGTGATTTTGGATAATCATTTGGTCATTATGGGCAAATCGAAACAATCAATCGCCATTTTAAACCATCATTTTATTCAATCATTGCTGCTACTTTGATATTGGCCATGGGTCACATGACAGAACCACCATCCGCCTATCATGTCTAACCTATTTAAACATGCGTCACACACATGACATCAGCGCACAGCACACACGGCACCCCAGGGTTAGCTACTGCCGTGATCCACTGTGTGGTTAACAGCTGTCCACTCTGCCTCCCCGTGTCCTATCAGCAAGGCTTCAAGGGCTTCGCGGTGGCCCCGGAGAGCCACCACGCCTCGGAGCCGTTCCAGTTCAACGGGGCCGACTACTCCCTCTCCCATGGCTCGGTGGTCATCGCCGCCATCACCAGCTGCACCAACACCAGCAACCCCTCCGTGATGCTGGGAGCAGGTACCTCGGGGGCCCGGGGCCTCTGCCTCGGGCAGGAGGGGGTTGCGTGTGGGGGTTGCGCCTCGTAACCTTAATCAGGATCTGTGGTTTCGCCGGTGTTCTGTGGCTTGGTTCAGTAACTCCAGGAGTGAAGGTTGATGACCCGGCACTAATCTCAGTGAGGGCTTTTTTTTGTAGGCTTTTTTTTTATTTATCTTTTTTACTTTTTGATAAATAAAAATAAAATACCTGATGATTTAATGATACAAATTGTCCACTAATTAACATTTTCTTAAGTGGTCCAGCAGAGATCAACCTGCCACTTACAGTGGAACAGCTAACGGGTTGCTATTCTTAACAGTAACTTTAGTGTTATATCCATCAGGGAAATGTTATAACATGACGTCTCCAGTTGGATTGCTTTTCAGTTGTGCTATTTTTTTAAAGGGCAGGTAGTCATAATCGCATTGAACTATAGAAATGTAACTTATATTTGACCAATATAATGGTTACCCGATCCTGCTACCGTTGCTGAAGCGGTTGTGCTCTGTGTGCAGGGCTGCTGGCTAAGAAGGCGGTGGAGGCCGGGCTGAGCGTGAAGCCCTACATTAAGACCAGCCTGTCCCCGGGCAGTGGGGTGGTCACCTACTACCTGAAGGAGAGCGGCGTCATGGACTACCTCTTCAAGCTGGGGTAAGACCGGGAACACGCCCGCGCAAGTGGTGCCCAGGTATTCTTAGGTCAATGATGTTCTGCCTTGAACATCGGTATGGGTCTTTTCAAGTCGCTCCTACAATACTTTTTTTTAGGGCTGGGTAAAAATAGCAATTCGTCAAAGCACTGCAATTTATTTGCTTTTTTATCGATTATTTCCCCCAAAAACAAAAAGAAGCATGCTCAGTCATTGTAATCTAGAAGCGAGAATGCCTAAATGTACATGCCCTTTTACATTTGTCCATGTTATGATTACTAGTGTACTAATACTACTACTACTACTACTACTACTACTACTACTACTACTACTACTAATGATTGCTAGTTAAAACACAATGAAATGATTAATTCATTTTGAAATGGTTAAATCAAAATAATGTTTAGGTATTTTTGTCATCCGCACTTATTATTGAATCGATATTGAACAATTGGATCAATATCGAATCAAGACCTAAAGAATCAATTGAATCAAATTGTGAGGTATCTGGCAATACCTAGCCCTACTCGTTTTGATAGACTTATAATCACAATTTATTTAAAATGTTAGATATTTCGATTTGGTTCTGCCATTATCTGACTTATTTCCGTCTGTCGTTTGCATTTACACTGTTATTTTACCAGTATTCTATTGTTCTGTAATCATTCGTGAAAAAAAAAAAAAAAAAAAAAAAGCAATATAAATAAAGCAGATTAGTATGAATAAATAACGAAGCTTGGATCCCTGTTCCTGTTAAGTTTAGCTGAGTGACGCGTGAGCTGCTAGCATCACACGCTCCTCCTCTCTGCCCTCCTCAGGTTCGAGGTGGTGGGGTATGGCTGCATGACCTGTATAGGGAACAGTGGGCCGCTGCCTGAGCCGGTGGTGGAGGCCATTACCAAGGTAATGAACCCATGAGGGAATGTGTTTGTGTGTTCTGCTGGCTACGTTTCCATTTTCTATGCATTTTCACAATCCTTCAAAAAAAATGTATCTGCCAAGAAATCTTTTAGACCTTTATTTAAAGTGTGTGTGTGTGTGTGTGTGTGTGTGTGTGTGTGTGTGTGTGTGTGTGTGTGTGTGTGTGTGTCACTGATGGCGCGCTCGTGTTCCAGGGGGACCTGGTGGCCGCGGGCATCCTGTCGGGTAACAGGAACTTTGAGGGGCGTGTGCACCCCAACACCCGGGCCAACTACCTGGCCTCCCCGCCTCTCGTCATCGCCTACGCCATCGCCGGCACCGTGAGGATCGACTTCGACACGGAGCCCATCGGTGGGTTGGGAAAGGATCGTGATGGGGACTTTGAAAACAGAAATTTAGAATCGGCTCCCACGTGCACTAAATACAATACCCCTCCTCTTCTACTTATCGATTGAACGCTCACATACATTATGAAGTGTTTCTATTTAAGTTGAGGTTTTCGGTTTAAAATTGAGGTTTAAAATTAATTTGAAACATATTTCCAAACCATGCGATAGAGCTTTACACTGATGGGGACAGCTTCAGCCGCCGCGTGGGAGGAACGGAGTGGTGGCCGACCGTGCCCACACAGCGTCTATCGTCGTCCCGTTGTTCATGTGGTGGTTGTGTTCTGCTTGCGTGCTGCAGCGGTGAACGCCCAGGGCAAGGAGGTCTTCCTGAGGGACATCTGGCCCACCAGGGAGGAGATCCAGGCCGTGGAGAGGGAGTTCGTCATCCCGTCCATGTTCAAAGAGGTCTACGAGAAGATCGAGGTAGCGGATCGTCCGTCGCTCCCCCGGGCTAGACTCTCTCCCCCCCTCCTCTGAGGGGACTGTGTCTCTATACTAGCTGCTCCGTGAGTGTAGTGGAATATTCCGACCACGTTGCAGTACAATTAATTCATTGTTGCGTGTTAGAACTAGAAAAAGGCCATTTCTGAGGAGGTTGTGGTGTGAATGCTTTCTGTTGAAAGGCTGACGCTAAACTGGATTTCTGGCTTTAAATGATCTGTTGCATTTTAAGGGTGAATGGAGATGAAACAAGAGTTCAAAAGTGTGAAGTCTGAAAGCGGTAAGCGTAGCAATATAAACATGCATACCATTTTAATAATGTATTATAGCTGTGGCTGAAGAATAATACAAATACAGGTTTTGATGAAGGACATGTGTTGTGAATGCGTCCAGCATTGACATCAACAATTGCTTGGCCGGTATATTTTTCCACTCTGAAAGGTAAAAAGAAAAATTCCTCAAGTTAATTATGGACCCTGCATGAGTGGCTCTTGTTATCAGGTGGGATTAGTATCTAAATACCTAGCTCACACTCGGTTTATGTGTAAGTGCCTCCCAAAGTCAGTGTTATTTGTGTTGTGTTCATGAAGAATCAACCATTCCATTTAATATACTTCAACTTGCACAACACTTTTTACTGGAAATAAGGAGCCGTGACTTCTCTGTTTTATAATGTCTTCTGGCAAACGATTGCATCTCACTCTTTAGCCATTCACTCCAAAGGTGTTAAACTGTGTTATAAATGAGCCCTAACTACAAAACACTGCAAATCTCCGTTGGCAGGATTGTTGAGTTTCCCGGAATACGGTAGGCAAGGCTGTGGCTGACTTAGACATGGTTGACCGGCCCTGCAATTATCATTACTCTCAAAGACATAAACAACCTCAACACATTCCTCTGGTTTAAGCACCCCATTGTGTGGTCTAGGACGCAGGATGCTCCAAAATGTGGTTTCCCAGCCCCATTATGGTGATCCCCACCCCCTAAACCCAACGTCTTCCCCTCCTGCAGAAAGTCAACGAGCGCTGGAACGCCCTGAGCGCCCCCTCCGACAAGCTGTACCCCTGGGACCCCAAGTCCACCTACATCAAGTCCCCCCCGTTCTTCACCGGCCTGGTGAGTGGGTGAAGGCGGCCGAGGTACCGAGATACCAAAGTCGTTTTGTCCCTAGGTTTGAGTATGTTACTGGGTTTGATAGTGGGGGAATGCTCTTCCTCAAGACTTAGTTATGGTTCCACGTTGACGCAACGCAAGGGGGTTTACGGACCCGTTACGTCCTTGCGGACCCTCCTTGCGTCCACCACAAGGGCCTGACGTGAAAATACCGCAAAAATTGTAACCTTGCGTAAAGGGGACGCAACAGCGAGGGCTGTGATTGGACCGCTCACTAGAACCCGACACGGAACCAAAACAGGTTCACGACTGCGTCGAAGCGTCCGGGTGGTCGTTGCGTCGCGTCGACGTGGAACCATGACTGAGTCTGTAGCACTTCACGTCAACTTTATTTTGTTTAATGGAGCATGATCATGGGAGGACACCTCGAGAGCTTATAGCAAGCCTATCAGAGGAACGATGGGTGTATGTACGTGTGGGAAACGCAACACTTCTTAATGGAGGAGAAAGGTATGAAGGGGAGGAATCCGAGAGGGAGGGGACGTTGCTCTGGTCGTTTTGGTTCCAGAATCGATTTCTTCTTCGCTCTCTGTACAACTCTCGAGCCCCACCTACGGCAGCTCCAAAACGAAGGAGCCTTTCCAACTAACCCGCAGTGAGGTTAACCCGGTGTCCCATGTGCCCCGCCCCCATGCAGACAATGGCGCTGGAGCCCCCCCGCTCCATCACGGACGCCTACGTGCTGCTCAACCTGGGCGACTCGGTCACCACCGACCACATCTCTCCGGCCGGCAACATCGCCCGCAGCAGCTCAGCGGCACGCTACCTCACCGACAAGGGGTGAGTCCCAAAGGCCGATGAGTAGGAGGGGGTCCTCGACCGATGGGGTGGAGGGGGGGGTTTGATCAAGAGATGAGTCCCCTGAACGTCAGTGTGGAGGGGGCGGGGGGGGGGGGGGGGGGGTGATGAAGGGGTGAGTCTGGGGGCGGGGGGGCAAGTGGGGGGTCTGGATCAAGTCAAGGGCTGTCTCTCATGTCCGCCCCCCCCTCCCCCCCACTACAGGCTCTCCCCGCGGGACTTCAACTCGTACGGCTCGCGGCGGGGCAACGACGCCGTGATGGCCCGGGGCACGTTCGCCAACATCCGCCTCTTCAACAAGTTCCTCAACAAGCAGGCGCCGCGCACACTGCACCTGCCCTCCGGGGAGACGGTACCCCCACAATCCCTCCTGTTATTCCTGATCTGGATTTGCATGTTCATGTTCATTGATGTGACTCATTCATTCAGTCACTCATTCATTCACTCATTCATTCATTCATTCATTCATTCATTCATTCATTCATTCATTCCCTGATCCCTCCTCCTTCTGGGCGCAGATGGACGTGTTTGACGCGGCGGAGCGGTACCAGCAGGCGGGAAGCCACCTGGTGATTCTGGCGGGAAAGGAGTACGGCTCGGGCAGCTCCAGGGACTGGGCGGCCAAGGGGCCCTTCTTACTGGTGAGTGTCTTCTGTGAATGGCTGCTCTGCCTCCAGTGAGGGACGTTGAGGGCTCCAACCTTCCACTAAGCCGGTGGCTGGTGGAGGCTGCTGGAATGTTTGCCCCAGCTGTGTGGCTGCCTGTTTGGCTTTGCAATTTGTAATAATTAAGTGGGTGAAAAACGATCACAAAGACTTCCACTGTTTCTCCCTACAGGGGTCATATGCCTCTTCTTGTTTTCCTCAAAGGACGCCGAAAAAGGCTTAGTGGCAAAGTGCTGGTAGAGAGTAAAATCCAGTATTTATAGTGTAGCCATAAGCCCCCCTTTCATCAGCTGTGTGTGTGTGTGTGTCAACAGCACCCATCCTAAACAGACCCCCCCCCCCCCCCGAGGGAGCTGCCCAATGAGGTGCCCCCCAACTAATGTGAAACGTAACCTGAGAGTTCTCCAACCCTTCGTGTTCCTTTCGGAACCTCTGTGTGTCTGTCTGAACGCTGTGTCTCCCGCCTGCGTCCCCCCGTCCCCCCCAGGGCATCAAGGCGGTGCTGGCGGAGAGCTACGAGCGGATCCACCGCAGCAACCTGGTGGGAATGGGCGTGATCCCCCTGGAGTACCTCCCCGGGGTCACGGCCGAGACCCTGGGGCTCACCGGCCGCGAGCGCTACTCCGTGGTCGTGCCCGAGCTGCTGGAGCCCAGGATGCTCGTGGACGTTAAGGTACGCCGCCGCCACCGCTTCGGACGAGGACAAAACTCCTGTGCGACGCACAGGAGAGGAGGAAAGTGTGTCGTTGAATTCCAAGTCACGTTTTGAGGTTAGGACGTTACGGTACGTCGCAGTTCTTGCAGTCGGTGCTTCCCAGTAGACCTACGCTATGTTTGCGACGGCGCCATTTTGGGTTCACGGGCGGTGCGCTAGAAATGAGGCTATCGCATCATGCGTCGTCTTTATTTTTAAGTATTCTGGCCCCGTTGAAATAGCTAAATACAATTTTGATCGTACGGTAGTGCACTGGGCCAATTTGAACACATACCAGACCTCTTTGTGGCACAGCAAGCACGATGGGAGTATGTATTTACAGAATGAATCCCTGCTGTTGGTACTAATTTAGTAGATTAATCACCCATCACTGTGATGACAGTGACATCTAAACTATTTGATTAGTCTCGCAGTTTTCTGCAGTGCATAGGTGAAACATGCAGCAAATTTATAAAGAGTGAATAAATGCAACAAGAGTTTGTAGGTTGAATACTTGCACATGAACGGCCATCGAAATCTCGCTCTCTTCTATAAATGATTATTTCCCATGAATTAGCTTTTTTATGGTAGAGGCCTGAAACCTCATGTGCAGCCAACTCATCAAGCGGTCATTCCACCAATTGTACACTAGATGGTAATGTATCAACAATAATATAAATAATAATAATGGTAACCCCTGCTTTACAAGCAATAAGCGTTGAACACTGCTCCTGTTTTTATACTTTTGGGGTGTAACACACGCAAAAGTAGAGCAATTAGAAGATTTCAACGTGGTTTCCTGTAGCCTGAGACGGCCATGTTGCGCACCTGCTCATCAACTCTCCCAGTCATTGATCCAGCAACGTCCGTGCTGATGCGTTAATGTCGCAGACGGCCAGTGCCGTTGTTAACATCCTGCTGTTGTCCGAGTGCGTACAGGACTGAACACCGGGTGGTTTAGGAGCTCCGTTTCAGAGCTCCTTCGCTGTGTAGTTTAAGAGCTCTGTTTAAGAGCTCTGTTTAAGAGCTCTCTTGCCGTGTAGTTTTAAGAGCTCTGTTTAAGAGCTCTCTTGCTGTGTAGTTTTAAGAGCTCTGTTTAAGAGCTCTCTTGCCGTGTAGTTTTAAGAGCTCTGTTTAAGAGCTCTCTTGCCGTGTAGTTTTAAGAGCTCTGTTTAAGAGCTCTCTTGCCGTGTAGTTTAAGAGCTCTGTTTAAGAGCTCTCTTGCCGTGTAGTTTAAGAGCTCTGTTTAAGAGCTCTCTTGCCGTGTAGTTTAAGAGCTCTGTTTAAGAGCTCTCTTGCCGTGTAGTTTAAGAGCCCTGTTTAAGAGCTCTCTTGCCGTGTAGTTTAAGAGCTCTGTTTAAGAGCTCTCTTGCTGTGTAGTTTAAGAGTTCTCTTGCTGTGTAGTTTCACAGCTCTGTTTAAGAGCTCTCTCGCTGTGTGGTTCCACAGCTCCTTCGCTGTTTGGTTTAAGAGCTCTGTTTAAGAGTTCTCTTGCTGTGTAGTTTAAGAGTTCTCTTGCTGTGTGGTTTCCCAGCTCCTTCGCTGTGTGGTTTAAGAGCTCTGTTTAAGAGCTCTGGCGCTGTGTGGTTCCATCTCTGTAGCTCGACACCGGGAAGAGTTTCCAGGTGCGGATGAGGTTCGACACGGACGTGGAGCTCACGTACTTCCTCAACGGGGGCATCCTCAACTACATGATCCGCAAGATGTCTGGGAAGTAGAGCTCACAGCACGGCCAGAGCTGGAGGGAGGGAGTCCTGTTCTCCCAACGCATCTCAAGTCACTCATCTGAAATTTAAATTTGAAAAGAAAGCAGCCATGTTGTTCTGAGATGCTAACTAGAGAGCCGTCCAAGGAGTTACCTCAACACGCACACAAGCACTGACCGATACCCACACACACATACACACATACACGCACACGGTTTCTCAATGCTGCTGACAAATTGAGGTAACAGGTGTGCATTCTTACATCCTCACTCGACCGAACAGCTTTACGTCCAAGTGTCAAGAACATTGCAAAAGTGTCAGTGATTTCAAACCTATAACATAAATACTATATACTATCCCTCAACCAGGGGATAGTGTGTGTGTGTGGGCTGATCATGGCTCAATGATTAAGTCTGAATTGGAGGAAATGTAACTTAAAAACAAGGCTATGAGAACCAACCGAAACTGTAGCTAAATCATGCGACTGGATCACACTGTTTTACATTAGTAGATTGTTAATAATAAGTATGATTGCCATGATTATGCTACTAGGACTAGTTAAAAATGAATTGCTATATATAAACAAACACTGACTGTGTCCTAACTAATGATTTAATAGTTGAGGTAAAATGGAAAATAGTGTTATACCTGGAAACATTCCTGTTTTGAAACAAGGTACTCAGGCTTTCAGTTTTTCCTCCCGAACTTTGTCGGTGGCGGTTTCTGATTTTGGGTTTGTTTGTTCTTTAAGGTCATGCATATCCGTTAATTTACTTTTTTGTCTATTTACCCTTGCACATTCCGGCGATAATTTATGTATGCACGTGTGTGTGTGTGTGTATATGACTGCCTTAACAGATTGTCAACACAAAAGTTTTAATGAAAAGATTTTAACACTGTTATGTTAACAATATTTATCATGTCGATCATAGGATTTATTGAAATAAAATTAATTTACAAATATCATCTTGCAAGGACTCATTTTTTAATGCAAGTAATTTATACAATAGATACAATTAAAGATGTCATGTGTCCACGTGTGTCGTCATGAGAACTGAACGGTCACATGTCTACTATAAACCCGCAATTGCCACACGCGGATATTATAATCAAATGACCATTCAAAATTTATTCTTTCTTCATATTGGTCCATTAAATGTTTGTATTTGTTCAGTTAACCATCGTTGCACTAGCCTGGCTCCGCCCGCCTAAGTTCTTCCGCTCTACTTTCATTTCTCTTCATTACACGTCTGGGTCTGTGGTTTATTGTTGGGTTTTCTCCGTCCAAATTTTGTGCGTCCAATCAGCGAACAGAGGAGGTGGCTGAGAACAATGACGTTAAAGTCAGCTCTCGTTGACGGACATCTTCACGCACGGTGTTTGGTTTGTTTACAGCGGGTCCAGACTCTGTGCAAATGAAATGAAGTACGAGAGTCTGGTAGGACCAGCCTATCGTTGTACGGCACTGCAGTCGTTTATACAAATAACCGTGTTTCTTTCGCCCTCTTGTGGTACATGCAAGCAGGTACAGCTATGTGTTTGAAGTAGGCCTACCAACTTTCACACGATGAAGAAAGATGGGATGGTTTCGCACGTAAGGTGGTGCTGTACCGCAGCCTTTTTACCTTGCTTGTTTTAACTGTCAATCGCCCGTTCCACCCCTATATATATATTTCACTGTCCCAGGGTTTCAAGTTTCACTTGGTAGATCTGAGCTTTTAACAACAAAGAAACGGAACTAAGCTACTTCCTTACTGGTCGCTAGCAGGTTGTGGCCGACATGTACTTGCAAATCTTTGCTTGGGTGAGCCTCAAAAATTTGAATTATTCAAACCTGACTCAAGGATAAAAATCTGTGACTGCATGCAGAGTCTTGAATGTGTTCATGTGCAACTCTCTCGGACCCCTGTGCAGCAAAGAAAAGCATAGACCACACCCGTGTCAGAATTTGCATATTTATTTAAAGTACAATAGTGATCTAGTCCTAGTGGGTTATTTGTACACGGCAATGAACATATGGATTAATTCATTTGCAGCATGACAACACATAAAATATTTGGAAATAGTACAAATAAAACATATTTTTCAGTCTTCCTGAGTACATTACAATGAAAATTACAGCTGAATGTCGTCTGGACGTATGCCTACTCAACACAGGTTGATAATCCATAGGTTCAAGTCCTTGGGTTAAACATGAGTTCAAAGGTTTTCAGGTCAATCCCTCGCAAAGCCAGCCAACTTTTGTGAAGAAACTCAAATTGGTTCAACAGGGTGGACAAATTAAATATCATCACAGCTTTGGGCAAAAAAACATCATTTTGTAATGTCCATTTTCTTTAAGAAATGGTGACCAAGCAGGTAGGCATTTATAGTTTGTCAATCAGAAGATTGCACAACCGCAACAACAACTGTAATGTTGAGACCTGTAAGACCAGGACATCACATTTATTATTTCAACAATACAGCAGTTTCCAAAACCTATCCTCTAATCACAACATCCATATAATATGGACCCAACACGTTGTGGTAAAACTCTGAGGTCTACGTTCAACAGCAATATCAAACAATATGAAATATTGTTTTTACAGTACTTGCAAGGTTCATTTTTAAAGGGTTATTTCAACGAGCTTTAAAGTGCCTTATAACAGGATGCCCAACAAACATTACATGTGGTTCTCTGAAAAACGTATCGCTCAAGATGGCTGTTCAGAATATTGTTGCACAATCATTATTTAGCAAACAGTGATATACAAAGGGAAAACATGGTCAAACAGGACACGCAATGTATTTTTCTTTTGCAATTTACATGCAAAAATTTAACAATATTGCTATTCCATCCCAACCTGCTAAGAACATGCCAAATGACAGCAATCTATCAATAGCAGCTTTTCAACTTCTGGCCTTTAGTTTGCGTAAAACTTTAATCACAGGTTTTCTGGACAACAACATAACATACATTGATTCATCGAAACAAAGAAACGACATGTTAACGCAATAGGTTAACATTGTTAAGACATGCCACCATGGCTGCTCAGTGTGTTTAATAACGGGGCATGTGCAACCTTGGAAACAGCTAAATGAACATGTCTATCTGACTTCCTCTTTGAGTAAGAGAGAGGAAGTGAAATTAGACTTTGTGTTGCTGTTTTTTTTTGTGAACTCGACATGTGTTAAGGAAGTGAGCACGATGGGCAGAAACCAACAGTCGACAAATTAGTTATAAATTAATAGAAATGAAAAAATATCACGATTGCACAAAAGGAAAATCTAAAAGTATTAAAATGCATACAACTAATACTATCCTTTTGTAAGTGAACAGCAGTTTCTCAGACGACACACTTTACTAACATGAATCCACTGCAGCACAAAAGGTTCCTTCCTTGTCGACTGCATCATCTCACATTCCTGTTATTCCCAACATTCCAACCTTTGAGGATGAAAATAGGGCGTGGCCTGCTCAAGGGACAAGTGAGTCCGATAACGGTCTGTGTGTGAAGACAAACTTCATTTCATTTCATTCAGCTGTCAGTGCAAAGTTCCCTTTGTGAAAACTCTGAAACAGAGACACTCAGACAGTCAGATTACCAGGGGACCAAAACCTGCATAGTTAATTGAAAATTAAAGTGCGTGTGTGTGTGTGTGTGTGTGTGTGTGTGTGTGTGTGTGCAACCGCCTCGCAAATTCATCACCGCACAACAAATTAATTGGCTCTCTCGTCGTTCCCTCACTCCCTCAGTGACATTTGTGTCCCTTGGGCCCCTGTCGCGCCAGCTGGTCCCTCTCGGCTCCGTAGATCCTCTCGGCGTGCCAGGAGAACCAGCCGATGATGGCGGCGATGGTGGCCTGCAGCAGCAGCATCACCCCGTAGGTGGCGGGCGCCGTGGGGCCGGGCAGGGCCGTCAGGGCGGCGGCGGCGGCGGCCTCCTCGGGCAGCGCCAGCATGGGCCGCAGCAGCACGGCGCGCACCTCGGCCTTGATCATGTGGAACTCGTCCAGGATGGACAGGAAGGTGCAGCAGTGGAACCACTGGTGGCTGTGGCCCCAGACGTCGAAGCGGCCCGGGGCCAGCCTCTCGGGCACCTTGCTGATGTTGAACACGGCCGACACCACCAGCCACAGGCAGTGGCGGTAGAAGTACCCGGCCATGGAGGCGGACGAGGCGAAGGAGGCGGACGCCGGCGGGTACGGCGAGCGGGTCAGCAGGCGGTAGAAGATGGGCGTGGAGGAGACGAGGAAGGGCAGCAGGAAGACCAGCGTGCGGATGAGGTAGCGGTGCCGCCGCCAGCGCTGGCGCGTGTTGCAGCACGACAGGATGCAGATGATGGCCACCACGCACGAGCTGGGCACGTAGAAGGCCTCGAACAGCGCGCCCGCGCCGGGGAACCCGTACGACGCCAGCAGTGATGGCGGCGGCGGCGGCGGCGGCTCGGTGCTTGAGCCGTTGGCAGCCCACCCCTGCCCCGTCTCCAGGACCCCCGCCCGGGGGTGGATGTAGTAGTAGTACGCCAGGGAGGAGCCCACGGTGTAGGCGCTGATGGTGCCGTAGTCCACGAAGAAGCACACCTCGCGGACCACCAGGGACATGGAGTTGAGCAGGTGGGCCAGGCTGCTGGCTGCCAGCAGGAAGAGCACGCCCAGGACGTAGTTCCACAGCGGGTAGAAGAAAGGGTCGCCGGGGGGGGGCGCCCCGTCCCACCAGAACACCTCCACCAGGTGGTAGGCGAACACGAACACGGGCAGGAAGTGGGTCCAGAAGTTGCCCGTCTCGTTGGTGGGCCGGAAGGCCGACAGCAGGCACTGGCGCAGGGTGTACGTGGGGAAACGGTAGCCCGTCAGGATGTAGCTCTCGGTGACGCGGGCCGGCACGTCGGCGTGCCCCAGGAGGGGCGGGGCGTCGCGGTGGTTGAGGAACATGGTGGTCGTGATGTGCAACGTGTTATTATATTATTATTATATTTTATATATATTATGCGTTTATTCTTGCAATGCGTTTTTTTTAGTGGTTATTGCTTCAAGTCTGGAGACTTTGGCTTTGGCTCCCCGGTGGCTAATGAGCTTCAGATATGTGAGCTGTGTGATTGGTCGAAGCTTCCTAGGTCGTAAAGAGGAACTTTACCCTCTGCTGTTATAGTGCCCTATAGGCCCTTGTTTCTCAGACCCTTTGATCTTCTGTGCTTCTGTCCAAAGGTCATGTGTTTATCACACGTGCCACATGTGAGTGCTATTTTCAAGCCTGTTAATGTAATTAACCATAGAAATGGTCAGGTTTGACCATGACAGTGTAGATACAAGATTTTTGATGTTGAGGACCTAAAACATTCCCTACCTTAATTTTCTTTTCTTTTTTTATGTAAAATACAGATAATCTGAACCTGGTGTTAGTCACGCCTGTATTTTTCTGTCAGATTTTGCATAAAATATATTTGTATAACATGAATCAGCAGTGTAGCAGCATTCAGCTCCGCCGGTATGTAGGTCATGTGGGCACGCACTACCAGCTGCCATTGCCAGGACCTACCCCGTATCTTCCCTTTTATATATACATGATAGTCCTTCCCGGTGTCCTCGTCGCACTGCCTGCCAAATTGTCACTCGATTTGTTCTTGGCAGGGAAGCTGTAGAACATTAAAAAAAGACCGATGAGCTTGCAGTGTAGATATCGCTCTTTTCTTACGACCAAGAAAGGAAATATAGCACAGAGGTAGATCGCACCGGCACAAAGTCTATTTGTCACCATGAACCCCTCATGAACTCCTCTTTTGGAGTGTGTATTAGCGTCCAGCTGGCGTTTGTCCTTGAGTCACGGCGCTGTATCCTCCTTGAACGGATAGGTTCTGAACTCGGAGCGAGTCCTTCACACTCAGTTGCCTCTGTCGTCCTTGAAGGTGAAAAAATAGCGGAACGGCTCCTCGTTGCGGGACGCCCAGCTTATCTATCACATGCAGTACCTCTCTCTCAGAGCTGTCGACGTCCAAGAGGAAAGGCTGTAGTGGGCTCCGGCCAGCCAGGTCATTCATGCCTCGTCTGTGATTCAGATCTCTGCTTAGAATGCGGCGGACGTCCTCCCTGGGTCTAATCCTCCTTTCTACTACAATGCGTTGTTGCGCGTCGCCCCGGTCTTCGCTTGCGTTTCCCAAACCTTCAAACCCAGAGCCAGCGGTCGAGGGAGGACTTGCTTTAGAGCGAACCTCATTTGCATAGGGGGTAACTTGTGTCACTGACGTCACGTTCTGCAAAGCGAAAGATGCGAGCGCACTGGAAGTTGAAGGGCCCACCTCCGTTCGATGGGACGCTCGTAAAGAGGTGACTTGAATGCTGCGTTGAACACCACCGACCCGGTGTGTGTCCCTAGGTTGTAGGCGCGATAATAATTAAAAATACAAAATATATATTTTTACTTTATAATACAACTGTACGGCTCAGAATAAAAAACTGGATGTATTGCTGGGTGGCTGATGGTCATTCGTTACAGAGGTAGCCTAATCAGTGACCTAGGCGTGATGTGGAATCCATGCACAAAAGTTAATTCGTGATTTGAAAAAAATAAGTATTTGTTTTGTACAATACAGGATGTTATGTCATGCACCCTTGCCCTTATAGGATCAAGAAGCAAGTTACTCCACCACACACACACACACACACACACACACACACACACACACACACACACACACACACACACACACACACACACACACACACACACACACACACACACACACACACACACACACACACACACACACACACACACACGCACGCACACACAGAGAGACTAAAGAGCAACCTTTTTTTAAGGTCAGATGGGATGGGAACCATGGTGAAGCCAAAACATGCCTAGACCCTCCATCAAGACATTTTGATGCTGCCATGTTGTGTTCCGGATGAACGTAAAAGCATACAGACGCAGTCTTCCTCAGTGCTATCGATATGCACCGACAAGTACAGTGTTGCCAGGTTTCCGCTCCTAGCTCTGACGCATCCACTCATCCTGGCAGAGAATCAATCGGCAGGTTCCCTATCTCGGTCAACAGACCGTTCACATCCGCAACTACATCAAACAAAATCCTGAGAAAGGTTTGATTTGATGTGTTTTTAAACCGTTATAAAAAGCTGGGGTTGATTCTGGGGTCATCTGTGCTTGTTGTGGGTGGATCCATGCTTGCGGGCCCGCGACCCGATTGGGCGGCTCGCCCGGTGTGGGCGTGGCCAAGAAGGACCTGGTTACGTGGGCTAATGTCTTGTACTTTAAGCAGAAGATGAAGCCGTTGGAGTACCTGAGAGAGAGACAGATTGAGAGCAGCGAAGGATTGACGCCCTAGAACCATTAGTTGATCAACACGACTGCGATGATTTGCACAACAAACCAATATTTGCAGTTAATTTTGCCATGTAATTACATGCATGCCCTCTGGAAATGTTCCCTGGTCGTACGCACCGCCAATATTTACCATTGTGCAACACTTGGCTGAGGTGCATATGACTATGAAATGTTTGAGGTTGCATCCTGTTTGTCTATTTGTCTTTCCTTCTGAATAGCCTTACAGAATTTGGCTAAATAAATACTGCACTTTGTTTTTCTTTGCGAGGCAATTCCTGGTATCAATTACCTGTGACAACATGGTGACCATATTTAAGTTACACTGGATTTTGAACCGTATGTAAAGTAATCCATCCCTTCCGTGGAAGCCGGTTGTCTCTTGCAGTGATGCGCAGCGGGCAGTGGAAAGGGCTGATGAGGGCTCCCCCGGTGGCCTGCCTCATCACCTGCACGCTGCATCGGCAGATGAGCTCGTCAAGCTCACAGATATGGGACCCCCGGAGACTGGGAGGGAAAGGTCAGTCCTGCGTGAGCTAGCCATACATGTGAGTAGCTAGCATGGGGGTCATCCCTATGTTCCCCAGGTCCTATGTTCCCCGCGTGCAAAGGGTTAGGGTCAGGGTTAGGGTGAGGGTTAACCCTAAACCTAACCCTAACCGTAACCCACGGAGGGGAGCCATTCTAACCAATCACAGGCGAATCAGAGGTGAAAAAGGCGGTACTTGCCCCTACCATCCTACGAAGAAAAGATTTGCTCACAGGGTCCTATGTTCCCCGGTCACATACAAAGCGGGGAACGTAGGACCCGGGGAACATAGGTACGCTCCCCTAGCATGCTAGATATGTGTGGTGAGGGGTTTATCACCTGGCGTCTGGGAAGGAGGCTGCTTTGCCAATATTCATGAGGAAAGTAAGGATCGAAACCTGTGAACGAGCAACCACACCACACACACACACACACACACACACACACACACACACACACACACACACACACACACACACACACACACACACACACACACACACACCTTTTAAGTCCACTCGTGTGTTATTGTGTTTTTTTTTTTCCCATAGTTATTAAACACTTCCTGCAGACCTTATCAAACACAAAGTTCTGAGACAATGTTGTCCAGGTTCCAAAATGGGTTCCTTCCTGCCATTTAAGTTCAGACAATGCTCTTGACGAAGCATGTGCATAAAAGATAGGGCATTCTTTCTACGCCCACCGGGAAGGCTCCATCAAGCTCTTTTGTCATAAGACCAAAGACAACAATTTTGCCAAGACAACGATGCGTGTTGACTGGAAGTTGAAGCAATACTAATAATAACATGGAAAACACTGCTATTCAGTAAGAGACTCAGTGATTTCACACCACAGCCCTATCTTTCTTTGATCAGCTAACTGAGCGAGGCGAACCTTCTTCTGCATGAAGATCTGCATTGCGTGGCTCCAGGCAAGAAGTCCCTCGCCCACAAAGGTCAGCTCAAACGTCATGTGAGGCAGCAGCGCAGACAACGCCTGTTGAAAGAGTCTGGGAGGGGGGGGGTGAGTAGTGTGTTATAAACCTGTGTCTGAATTTAGGCCATTCTATGGTGGTATCGTGGTCAGCCACATGAACTGTTTCTGCCTAAAAAGATTGCTCAAAATTCAGACCAATCAGAGGATGCAAAGTCCAAGACCAAGTACGTCAATGGTTCGGCTTTTCAGCGTTTTTTTCTCCGCAGAGACAGTTGATGTTGTGGTCCGTGCCTCTTTACCCAACATGCCTATTATCTAGACTGTGGGGACCTGTAAAGCGCATTTACCCAGAAGGCCAGTAGTGTTTGAAACTCCCTGTGGGACTCTGTGACATGAATCTTCAGTGACTGTTTCTTCAGGACATTCAGCTCTGGAACTAAGGGGGAGAGGGAGAGAATATCAACCAATACTCCTCCAGTAACAAAGTAAAGTTTAGAACATTCCCACTCTAAACAATCTTAATAATACAAAATCATTATATATCTCAGACATTTATATGATATTTTATATATGATGTTTTTATTGAATATAATGTACAGTTGTTGTTATGTACAGGGACATGTGCAACAATGCTCTTTTTGATCAGGACAATAATCAATCGCATAAAGTGACCCCCCCCCCCCCCCCCCAACACAAACCCACTCACAGTGGGGGGGCACCAGGGAGGTGATGATGTAGTAGAGGGAGAGGGTGGAGCTGGGCAGTGTTGCCACGGGAGACGAGCGAAGCCAGGCCTCCAGCCGTCGTACTGACGCCAGGACACTGAGCTGACGGCGAGCGTATTATATTGCATCATCTCAGGTGACAGTTCTTCCTCATGTGACACAGCTGTTTCCAGTGACACACTGTACACATGGCATCAAAGGGCCATTTAAAACAACCCCTCGACAGGCCATCCGGAGCCTGTCCTATGCATGACACGCAGGACAAACAAAGCAGTCAGCTTTTCTAATAGTTTACTCATTGACTAATCCTACTCCTATTTTACTTCTATATTGATTTGTATGTTGCCATACATACCACGTTTATTTCGTATTTTTATCAAACTAAACCTTGAATTAAGTGATAGAAAAAGGCGTGTTTGAGGACTGGTTTCTAAGTGTGTGAGTAGGGATTTCCTATAGTATTGTCGGTTAGGTTCAGTTGACAAAAAAGGCGTCAAAAAAGGAACCTTCAGTTGCGAGACATCTGATCCAGCGTCTCTCTCTCTCTCTCTTTCACACACTATCTCACTATCTCTCTCACCCAGAGGGCGAGTCAGACTGGGGCGCCCCCTTGGGGGCTGCTCCTGGGCCAGGGGCCCGAAAACGTCCCTGTGGTCTGGAAGGGGGGGAGATAGGAGAATGTGTTTCTTTGCTTCTCACATACAATCACGTCGTTCCTCTTCACGGCGTTGTCCGTGAAGGTCGTCAGCCGTTGCGTGAGCTCCCTTCATCTCCTCGCCTGAAAAGGGTTGTCTCGTGTTGCGTTTGTATGTTCACTGGAGCCGGGAAACGTAATACCGTAAGCTTACCATCCCGTTCCCCCTCTCAGCCCTCCCCACCCCCCCTTTATCCTGTATACACCTGGCCTTCTCCCAATAGGACCACTCCGTCCCCCTTTCCTAATGTATTGTGGGTTGCAAAAATACTATCTAGGCCAATGAACCAACGTCTATGCAATGGTCAGCCCTGTTCTCCTGTTGTATTCTTGACGTGCCGCCTAAATCCTGTGATGAGAATCACAGACACCCACTGTCTCTCTGAGGAGAAAGAGATGGACGCATGGAGACCACCTGCCCTCCCTCGATCACTCCACACCTCGGTGATCACGTCAAACCAAACACTCTGCTGTCGAGCGTATTCCTCGAGGTCATGGTCAGTCCCAGGTGCATTTGTGTAGCCTGCTTCACTTTACTTTCTATTCTTCATAAAGGGGTTATCTTTTCACATTGAGTTTCAGTTGTTTGGAGTTATGCAATGGAGTGAGTGGTGTAATCCTCTCACCTGAAAACACATGGATTGAATTACATTTCTTTAAGAAACCACTTGAATGCTCTAGTTTCACCATAATGTTATCAGAGAGCCTGCAGTCACTGAGATAATACAACAAGCCTGAAGTTAAAGTAAGCACATTCACTTTTAAAAGGCAAGGAAACCGCACAATAACTTTTAACAGGTGACAGCCGTTTGGGTCACATTAAGTGTTGGTGATTATATCCACGTTGTAAAATGTAAGCTGTTTAACCAGGGAAATCCCTTCACTGGAGCGAGTGTGACGTGAGTTTGGCAATATTCGACAATTCCCTCTCGCAATTCATCCCATGAATCCCAATGTGTGAGTTTTTTTTAAAACCTAAACGAAAATTAAAAAGATTATAATAGCAAAAGGGAGGTTGAGGTTTTCCCGCTAAAACTACAGTCATACGCTTTAAGACGTTTTGTCCAAAGATGACATGGGATCCAGGTGCAAGTGTGAAACCAACCTGACAGCCAATGAGAGTAGGGTTCTTGGGCATGCCCCCCTGTTGGGTGGAGCTGCTAGCTGGGAGGGCGCACCAGAAAGCTCCAGTCTAACCAGTAGCCACTGGTCAGCTTTTAGACTCAACAAGGAGGCCTGTGATGTCACCTCTGACAGGGCAGTGAGTGGTGTACATGAGTCATGCAGGACTTCGAAGGTAAAACCATGAAAGGATTGGGGAGGAAAACACAAGACGAATATAGATCTAGACATAAACATTGTGGAATCCAAATAAACCATTACTATATCCTAGCCATTCTAGTATTTACAAAGCGCTATTGCCAAGCTTTTGCTTCTCTCCTTCCTTAATTTTCAATCTTTTGCTTTGAATGTATTGAATGTAAAATATTCATAGCCAACGACTGAAAATATAGGAAGCAGAGGAGCAAAAAGGCCTACTTCTACCACTTCTTTCAAAGTTAATTGCATAATCGACTTCTTATCATCAGTGTTTCCAGAAAGCCAACTCTCAAAGATTTGGTTTTCTTTGCTGTTCTTGGTTCACAAGGCCAGTAGACCCCCCCCCCCCTCAACCCTCTCTCCCCCACCCTCTCTCCCCCACCCTCTCTCCCCTACCTCCAGTGTAGCTGAAGGGCAGGTCAGCCAGTTTGAGCGCGTTGCTCATGTAGCCGACCAGCTGAGCACACACAAGTGATGGTGGCTGGTCCCCTCGTGCCCCCTGGTTCTGTCTGCGGATGAACACTGGTCGGAACGACAGAACGTGCTGTATCCACGGCTCGTGAGGCATGGGGAGGATGGAGAGGGAAAAAGCAAGAAAGGATGGAAGGGAAGGAGTGGGAACGGATGTTGAAATACACACACGTTGTAAAGATTAATATTAAGAATTTTCTGAAAACGCATCTTTCTTGGAGATTTGAAATGAGTTAAATATATTGTGACAGAACCTCACTTTGGAGGCGTTGATAGCCTGCTGGGGCTGATCTCCTTGCAGTCTGTTATGATACCTCTACACTAGAGGTTCATCGGAGGTTAACTGTATTGATAGAATTTGAATTCAGCGCATTTGCGTGAATTGTTTTGCTGAGGAGCACAAGCACATGAAACCTCACTTCTTTAAAAAAGCTTCACTGACTGATTTAAATCTCAGATTATTTTTTTTATTATATATGAATGAATGTATTTATTATACTTTAATTGTATTTCATTAAAGTGAGGAATATGTTAATCCCGATGCAGACCAAGCAGGGAGGCCAGCACAAGTAAACGACTAAATCGAGGTGAGATATAAAGGAATAGGGAAGGGATGAGGAGTTATCAACAAAGTGCTCAGCACAATGAAAGCCACAAAGCAAACCTTGAGAAAGAGTCAACAGAGCAAGAATTGAGCAAAGCGTGAGATAACTTGTGTTATTTCTGCAAACTTGACATATTTAACCGGCACAACGTGTCATGTCACTGTCTGTGTCCAATGCTGAATGGCATAACGCATAATTTACAGAACCAGATGCTGAGGCGGTCCCTAAGACACACACTATGTTGTGGGTGTTCTGCAGCAATGCCAAATCTAAAGATGACTCATCTTTTCAAAATGTTATTCTATTTGTTTGTCATTTACTGTATCGATATAGTCAGTTACAAAAATTAAGAAATGAAAAAGTAAACACAGAATGCAACCAACTTCAAAATCAAAGCAACATTGGTATAGACGCAGCCAACAAACAAACCGGGCCCGATGTGAAACCAGTGGGGTGTAGAGAATGACGAGGCCGTTCACGGTGACACAGACGTCATGCTAAGACTATTGGGCTAATCGCTAATGAACTTAATGGGTGGAGGGAGGGAACCCTCCTCAGCCATCTGTTTCTCTGCCGCGTAGCACTGTGCTACGCTCCAGAGAACGCACCAGTCAGCACAACACCCCGAGAGGAGGCCTTCGAGCTGCTGCCTGCAGTCACAAGCTCTCAACCCTAACGTCACGGCTGGCAGACTGGAGGAGTGACTTTGCCTGGAATCCTTGTTTATACACTTAAACATTTGTTTAATCTGAGGGGGGGGGGGACAGGACAGGGACGGCCACGTGCACCCTGCTCCCCCCAGTGGAATACTACGCCTATGTTATTATAACTTATCACTACGAAAGGGTAAAGGACAATGGAATGGTTCTCTGTTGCTAGCTGCCTTTGTACGTTACTGCACTTGTTTGTATTTCCAATGAAGGCAAAATTAAAAGCAACATTAAATTTCTTCTCTCGCTGTCCTCTTCCGCCCTGTTTTGATGCTTCCTCTCCCATGACTCTACACCCATGGTCACGCGTCTGCTCCTTAGGGCTTCACCTGACCAGGGAACGAGCGCTCCCTGTACACACTGCAGAACGGCGTGGAAGACAAGTACACGGTGAAGGAACCGGGCCCTCGCCCTCGCTCCCTCCGGTCTCCCGGGGCCCCGGAGACGTCTCTTGCACACTCCAGTTCCAGGGGGTCCCAGTACCGAAAGGCTCAGGGCCCACAGCTTCACACCCCAGGACATTCTCACCCTGCTGGAGCGTCTGGCAGGTCAGTAACCTGGGAGAAGAAGAAGAAGAGGAGGAAGAAGAAGAGGATGAACAAGAACAAGTACTAGAACAAGTAGAAGAAGTCTAAAGATCAACTAATAATACATTTTTATTTCTTATCACTTATGGGTCCTGATGTGACACACAGTTTGATAGTATAGTCTGAGAAGACCATACCATACAGCAGTAAATCAATTTTCACATAAATTATGGAAATTACTTATTTCCATCATTAATTAACTAATGAAACTCCAACCTTGTTGCAATAAGCATTAATTAATTAATAATAAGGGCAATTGTGTGCCAATCCAGTGTCGTTCAAAAAGACTATTAAATAGTCTACAGTAACAACAATAATGTTTACCTCACCTGTGCAAATCTGTGTCGCACATGCGGAGATTTGGGGATGATGTCCTTCACTATGACCGATCATAAGGAAAGGATGATTGGGAAATCATGATTTAACTGAGAAAAGTAAAATTGGTACGCGAATGATCCTCACTAAGTATATACGCAGGAGACAAATGGTACCAAATCGCAGATTAATCTTTGTATACCAAATAAAAACAGTATACAGAATGCTATGAGGACAAGTTCAGAATTCTTCCAAAACGATGCGAGTTTTCGTAAATACGCCGACTGCGCCCTCCTGTGGTCAACGCCAGCATTACAACAAAACGAGCCATAAAAAAACCCTGTCTGTCTTCAAGCTGAATAAATGCTCGACTTTCTGTTGCAGAAAGTGAAAGTGCGGGTGGTTACAAACGTACTGAAACAGTTGGATAAACGTCTGCCTTCTCGAGACTCGCAGCAGCCGCAGGTGGAGAGGCGGTGCAGTCCAATAAGTGCAGTATCCAGTAGGGCGAACGGTCTTGGGGGTAGTTTTGAACAGTACCACTGATACAATCACGCCTCGTGTGCTTTCAGGGGGCACTTTGAGGCCTGTTATGCGCTCTGAAAAGCGCATTACCACACCGCCTTGGTCTCCGAGATTTCAACAAACGGGTCGCGCTGACTCGAAAATGGCTCCATCTGATGGTTAGTTTAGCTCGATTTCTGGTAAGATAACTAAAACCTTGATATCATATTTTGAACGTTTTACCATTCATTTGTTGTTGCTTTCTCGCTGTTACCTTTGTTAGTAAACTAAATACAACTTGTACTCGGATTAGTTACTTAAAATAAACGTTAAATTATGTTATTATGCGAAAAATGTTGCACCGTCTATAGCACCGGCTATATTCCAAATAGTTGCATAGAAGTCGTTTGATTCCGCTCAACTTACCTGACAGCAATGAATCAAGTAGTTTTTTTTTGTGTGTAAATGATGAGCATGCATCACCACAAAAAATCAAATGTTAAGACAAGGTGTCCACTCACTCTCCCTCCCTCCTTACCCCTCTCTCTGTCCACATCTCTGTTAGGTGGAAGGTGGTCTACTTCCCAGACATCTTGCGGATCATGTAGTTCAGGTCAGGATGCCCCCGTTGAGGCCGGATACACGTCTTCAAACCTTGTCCCTATACAAAAAGTACTGTGGGTCCTGTTGGCATCCAGGTCAAAGGCTGAGACCTCACTCGGACTGCTTAATAACGCTCTGGGAGCCAAGACACACAAATCTATCTAGACAGTCACAGACCTTATGAGTCCAAGAAGCAAAATTGTTCAGTATTTCTCTGTTGTAGCGATTGTGCAAACTTACAGTGGGTTATTCACATTGTACACAGCATGAAAAGTAACACATGACAACTCTAGCTATTATAAAAACACTTCGTACACACACACACACACACACACACACACACACACACACACACACACACACACACACACACACACACACACACACACACACACACTACTCCTACTGCCACTGCGGCAAATTAACACGCTAATAAAGTTTTACAATCTGTGTAAAAGTGTGACTGTAAAAAAAAGAAAAAAGAAAAAGCTATGAGGTCATGAAGGCCGGCTGGGTCGTGGACTCCTATTAGCAGTAGACGTCTGTCTACCGGGGGTCCCTGTTGAATGTACGGGGGGCTCCAGTGGGTCTCTGCTGGTGGGTTCTGCCTTCAGAAGTCGGACGACTTTGTTGTAGCACAGCTGATGGGAGGGGGATGGCGGCCGGTCACGTTTCAGTTCCATACCAGTCATTCTCAGGCTCACTCCCCTCTTTCAACACTTTCTCTCATCCCCTGTAACCCCCTCCCCCTGCCCACATAAACGCAGATGTACATTTGACCTTATATAATATCAATAAAGCAGCAGCAATCTGGATATTATATGATGATAGGATAATGATTCCTTCATAGAAAGTGTCCATATAGACCATATTAAGTAGTGTATCATACAGTTTAATTGTATGATGATATTGTTATTACCTTAAAGGTGCTGTGTGTAAGATTGAAGAGCTATATTTTTAGTGTGATCAGTTAGAAGTGGGATCGCCATCCTTCAGCTGTTTGTGACTGAAATGTTACAGATGATCTGTTCTGGTTGACTATTCTGTCAAGACTATTTTGATTTTAGTTTTCCCCCAGCACATTTCAGGGCATAACCTAATTGGTTCAGGGAATCAATCTTCCCTTTCAATCTCTCAATTCAGCTTTCAACGTTTCAGCTACTGTGATTTGACATTATTTTCCTCCTCTCAGACAGCTTTCAACAGCTCTCTGCTGTTGACAATATCTAGTTAGTGCCTCTCTCTCCATTGGTCTTTTCATCAAACCATCCATCTGTCACCTTGTAGAGACTCACACTTTATGATTAACTACATGGAAGTCCTCCACACACACACACACACACACACACACACACACACACACACACACACACACACACACACACACACACACACACACACACACACACACACACACACACACACACACACACAGTTATTCTAAAATATTTCCTACCCAGAAACTGAGAAGATAGAAGGGGAGAGACAACAATGAGTATGAACAAACACACGGAATACACACACACACACACACACACACATGGACAGTGTGTGTGTGTGTGTGTGTGTGTGTGTGTGTGTGTGTGTACATGAACCCACAGCAACGCATCTATTATAGTCACTCTTCGCAGCTGTGACAAACATAAAATAATTCTTCTATAATCAAACGAGGCTGTCGAATACTTTCTCCATGCACTCATTGACACAAATGCCTTCAGGATGATATCAAGACCTTGACCAATCAAAAGAGCTTGCCTGTCCTTGAGTCATTGGACTATATCCAATTTGTGGAAATTTTGTTTGTTCAATGGACTGGCTGAACTGGTTGTGAACAAAACCACGCTGGACTCAATAATAAAGGGATACGCAATGTCTGAAAATGGCCATTTGCCATTAGTCTATTCAGACGAGTTGTTTAATTCCAAATTCATCTTGGTAATGTATACAAGGTGACAGTATACATTGAATCTATTGAATGCATCTTTTTTTGTGTTCACAGAAATTGTGTCCTGCTGTGGTTTTGTCCCCAGAGCCCCCCCCCCCCCCCCCCCCCCCCCCCCTCTGACCACTGGGAGCCCGGACGGAGGATGTGACAGCATTGGTTCTCACGATCCTCGCAGCCCTGCTCTTCCTCCGTGTTACCCCCACCCCCTCTTCTTCCTCCTCTTCCGGCCCCAGCCCCTTTCGTGTCATTATACACAGTATACAAAGACCCCTGGGTGGAGATGCACAGAATATGCAACAGCTCTTTCTGTTTGGCTCAATCAGTGCCAAACGATGACACTTGCACGATAAACCCCTTGACCTACTTTACTATGGCAAATGGCCTGCTTGTGTAGTGGCAGGTATAAGCCTGAAGTGGGCCAGGTGTACAGGGTGCAAATGGTTTCATCGGAAATCGTGTTTACTACGATCAACTGGGATCACAGCCGTGTCTGGCACCAAGCTGGACTGTTTCTAATAACAATGATCATGCAATAACTGACAATTCACCGGAGATGGCGCTGTCCCTGTTGTTTGAGTTACTGTAAGTGTAATGTTGTAGATATATTGTTCATGTGTTTATTATCGCCCCCAGGTGCAATAAAGTCGCGTGTGCCGGGGCATATGAGGCCTGACCCCTGTGCTTTTGTTTAGTGCACGCTTTATTAGGGAAGCCTGCACCCTCCCGCCAAATGAATCAGTTTTGCCGCTGCCGATATGTTTGAGTGCAACCTAAGGCGTTTCTGAACACAGCATGCATTTGTGAGTGTGTGCGTCTGTGTTTATGTGTGCGTATGTGTGTGTGTGCGTGTTTGTGTGTGCGTGTTTGTGTGTGTGTGTGTGTGTGTGTGTGTGTGTATGATCATTATAATGTCCAAAGGGGTCCAGTGGATGGAACAGGAGGTTAAACCAGCAGGAGTTAATGGATTTGATGTACTTTAAAAGTGTGTGAAGTTAGAGTGTACACCCCCCCCATGACCCCCCCCCATCCACTAGAACTCCCAGCTCTGAGCCCCAGCTGTGGCACCATCCTATAAGGATGTTGACAGATGGCCTGCTAGGACATGGGAGAGGGGGGGGGGGCCTGATACAGAGGAGGATGGTGGTGTGGTTTGTGTGAGAGAGTTGTATATGTGTGTGTGTGTGTGTGTGTGTGTGTGTGTGTGTGTGTGTGTGTGTGTGTGTGTGTGTGTGTATCTGTTTGTGTATAATCCTCACAGTAGGCAACATGGGACCCAGCTGAGGTCACACACACACAATTAAAAGAAAAATGGACCTGCCTTTTTAATCCACGAGAATACGTACAGGCTAGCTATGAATACACTCCACTACCTCTTCTAACTCAACTTATATCTGCCTTGCATTGCACTAAACAAAGATATAAAGATACTATAAACATCGATACCAATAACATCAGACGACAGGAAGTTTTGAGATATTAGCTATATAGGAAGTTCATAGGGTGCTCCCACTTATTCTGTTTGCTCGAGTAAAATGATAGAACTAAACTGGGGAAAATAATGTCAGCGAATTCAGGTAAGTGTTACAATGCCTTCCGTTGTATTATATCATAGTCCTAACAATTTGTATTGTAGTCTTTTTACTACATCCAACAAAATCAAGACCGCTGTCTACATGACGCCCCGCCTCCAGATCATGGAATATGGGCGTGTGAGGAGACGCCAGTCAAACCACTCAGAGCGTAGCCCCGCCTACTCTTCATCCGCTCCTTCGCGCTGCACCCTTCCGAGATATTGACAGCTCAGTAGTACCCAGCACTCTCTCGTTGCCTTTTAGGTGGGCATTCGTAAACCCATGCTGAGTCAGGTTAAAGCGCTCCGAAGAATCGGTCGGAACAATTCGGATACCTGAGGCGGCTCGGACAAGTCCGTCATTGGAGATACCGTCGAAGGCTATCAGAATAAGAGTAAACGGCTTCAAATAAACTAACAAAGGAGGTTTACCCCAATATTTCATGGCCGCTGGGGATGGTGCCCAGCTGCCGGCAACAATAGCGGCTAGCCGGAGCGTGGAGAAGGCGCTCGAGGAGGCTTCAGCTAGCGGGGCTCTGAATCTGTCCAACCGTAAACTGAAAGAGTTCCCCCGCACCGCCAGGAACTACGACTTATCGGACGTTACGCATGCAGGCAAGTTGTCTCTCCTTGTTTAATATTGTTTGTTGGTCTACCATGCTGAAAAATCGGAGCGCCGGACTGTGTCTTTTGTCTTTTTGCCACCTGCCTTGCCTTCGTCTTTTTGTAATGCAAAGAGCATTTCATTATTTCCGACAGCATGGGGTGGGGGGATGAGAGACACAGAGCCTAACCACCAGCGAGACGGCTCTCCGCTTCCTTGAAATGTGTTGGCTGTGGTTTCATGTTATCAGAAGGGTTTTATATGGTCGCCTTTTACTTATGCCTCGTTTGATGGTCGGTTTCATAATGTGATAACTTTCTTGGACTGATGAAGATTTATTCTCTTTCCAAACATTGTTACAGTATTCTACATGGCAGTTCGTGTGGTGATGTGGGTACACTTTCTATTTCATTTAGTCAAAGTTTTTGATATTAAACGGGTGGGTGGTCTATATGAATTGCTCAACAATGTTTTGAAGTAATTGCAATGTGTACAGTATTAGTTTTTTCAAGTTGATCAGTCTGTATGAGCTACCTCTTGCCTCACCTTGTTGAAAAGAGGATTACCTCATTCAGGTTGGTGAAATCTATATTAGCTGGCTACCCAGCGACTTACAACAACAACGCCTTCCTTCGCTGGTCTCGGTGTTCTGGTAATTATGACCATCTGCTCGAATAGATCCACGACTAGGCCTTGTGAAATGAATTTGCCTTGACACACGAAAGACACATTATCCCCGGAAAAATTAAGAAGTTACAATTTAGAACATAAGGTTTGTCATAGTTCAATATCTTGCACATAGTCTGGTTAAAGTTGAACGTCTTTGGGTTTCAATGGGTCTCTTCATTGTTGACATTCTTTGACGTCTTTTTGTTAGAGATGTCTGATTCAAACGCATGCATTGACATTGTAATGTTCAAATTATATTAAAAGGAATCAGTCATTATTTTGCTACCATCTTGACCTCAGTCAACCATCATTCCAGCTAGTCATCTATCTTCACTCAGCCTAGTAAACCTGAATACAGTGACGCCGTTGTTGACATTACACTATATGATGTAGCACACACCTGCTCCTTTAGATAATGGCTGGTTGTCCCGAGATGATGTGGTGTTTTCATCCTCCCCAAGATACCTAGTCGTTAAAGAGTAACCCATCACTCAAATTATAGCACAAGAGCATAGAGAAGCACAGGTTATACCATTTCTGTTTCTGATTGGTTGAAATTACTGCCCAGTTGTCATTGTTTGTTTGACGGATGGGATTCAGAGAGAGCAGTCGCAGCAGTCTGTAAATCAGGCCATCAGGCCCTACTGTTCCTACGTATTTAGGGGCGTGATGAAGTCTTTCTGCCCAGCAGCACTTATGATGAGGTTATAATATGATTACACTGCATGTCTACTTGAGGCTGAATGAGTTCCTGTAATAGCGAAAGCTCGGATTCAGATATGACTTTGCCACACAGGAGCTGTCCCACCAGTTTGACTTGCCCCGTTGACCTGTTAATCCTGTTTCTATCATTTCTTGGGATGAACAGAATATTAGTCACAATATTGTTAACAACACCCATATTCAACACCCGTCCAAGGCACAGTTTGAGAGCTTATAGAAAAACACTTTCAGCCTTGCTTGCACTGCCGTGGATTATTATTTTGAGGAATGAAAGAAAGAGGGCTGTTGTTAAAATGGTAACAGGCTCGCTAAAGAATATGTGTTTGTGTTAGGAACCCCCCTTACTTCCTCCCCTTCCCTCTGAAACAGCTTGGCCCCTGGCAGGCCAGAGGTTTACACATAGAAACAGAATTCGGCTTCTTGTCTACACAGAGTGATCGGCCAGCAGCAGTCTCACCTTTGTTCCTTCCAGGAACAAAGGTGGTGTGTGTGTGTTATTAGGTGAACCCTCTTTTTTTATTGGAAACCACTGAGAGTAGACCTTCACGCAAGATTTGAATGATATAAAAATGAATGACAGATTGGTGAGTTAAGAAAACCTAAAAATTAATTTAGAGTCAATGGTCATTGTCCTACTGTCTCCGGTACCCACAAAAGGAAAATGTCGTGTGTGTGTGTGTGTGTGTGTGTGTGTGTGTGTGTGTGTGTGTGTGTGTGTGTGTGTGTGTGTGTGTGTGTGTGTGTGTGTGTGTGTGTGTGTGTGTGTGTGTGTGTGTGTGTGTGTGTGTGTGAGAACCCCAGAAGCTGTGCCATGGGGAGCCATGGGAGTAAACATGTCTTGCCCAGTCCAGATTTATTTCTTCCTGCCCCAACCAGATCCTCTCACTTTCACTCCTTAACTTCTGTTGTTGCTAAGTAGCCCAACACATCATCCATCGCTATCACAGTTACCTAAAATAGTTTTTCCTTTTGTAGCGTGGTCTGTGCATGTGTGTGGGTCAAAACTTGTTCTAAATGTTTAAAAAATGATACACTTTAATGAGCTCGCACTAGTAGTTAATTCATTTTGTTCCCTGTCTGTGAAATCCCACAATGCTATAATGCACAAGGGAGTAAAGGGTCTGTATGAAAGCAAATGCGTAACGTATAAGGCCTCGGAAGGCCTAAATATAAAGCCCATTCATCTTCTAGACAGCAGGAGATTGTTTCGTTTTTAACATGTCAGATGAGAATGATTACATAAAGAATTGAATTTATTTCAAGTAGAAGTAGTGTTCTCATCAGGGAAGTAAATGGTTATGGTTGGACGAAGCAGGGATTAGAAACAGTGTGGAAACTACTATTTTTGTTGGGCTGTGTAGCATAGAATTCTAGTGCCCATGATTGTAGGTTTGAATCCAAAAAAGGAGACATTTTTCTTTAACGGGGCACTGTGAAAGATCTGGCCTATCATGTGAATCTGAAAAAACATTATTTCTGTTCTATGCCTGAAAAATTTCAGATAATTTCGTTATTAACATTATGTTGAGGGTATTAACAATGTGTTTAATGTAAGTATCTGAATGCTAGTAAATAAAGACAGGTTTTTATACCTTGGCAGTGCTGGATCCTAATTCAATAACGGGAAACCTCTGCCTTTGACAGTCAAATCAATGTGCTACAAATTCAACATAGACAACAGCGGTCAAACACAGCCATCGACCAGATGTTTCCATGACACCATAGAAATATAAGCTCAAAGCACTGTGGAAGAATAATGGAATTACAGCTGATTAAAAACGATAATAAACAATAAGATGAGAGTAACCAATATCTAACCATTGTTGGGAACTGTGCTTTATTCCTAGTATATAAGCCACTTTTCTCTGTTTATTCCTAAGAGATATCGAAGGTATTAAAAATGATAATCCTATGCTTGCAGGAACGATAATTAAAAGTAAGAACTTGTTGTACTTAATAAAGCACAAATAAACAAAAACAGATTTTTTTTTATCATTCAAAAAACTGTTGTTGAAAGTCTCATGCACGGTCTTATGCATGGTCAATATTGGGTAAGTGGTTGGCGTGTACCTTCACTCGTCGCATGATAGAATGTGTGTGGAGACTCTCCCTTCCATTCCAGGCCTAAGCTCCCTAACAGCTGAGAGATATGGCCTGAAGGCAAAGGCAACTGGGCGGGTTATGGGAAAGACTCTGTGTCTGTTGGGGGGGGGGGGGTACGCTGCCCTTACTCACATTGCTGCCATGTTCCGGTAATGGGGTTGCAACACCCGTCCTCGGATGCTCTGCTCTATTGTGTGTGTGTGTGTGTGTGTGTGTGTGTGTGTGTGTGTGTGTGTGTGTGTGTGTGTGTGTGTGTGTGTGTGTGTGTGTGTGTGTGTGTGTGTGTGTGTGTGTGTGTGTGTGTGTGTGTGTGTGTGTGTGCTCTTTCTCAGCCTGCCCCCTGCTCTTGCTAAGTCATGACTCGTACATCGAGTTTTGTTCTGTGTCTTGGAGTCATGCCCGGCACAATGGGATCCAGTGAATTGTTTTGTTGCCGATACCGTCTCTCAGAGGGATTGATACAACAGAATTCACATGTTTTCATTATTTTTAAATTATAGAAACTAGTTTCAAAGGAGACCCTATAGTTATATCCACTATAGTCCCCACTCCTTAAAGTGACACACCATCATGACATTGCATCTTCTCCGAGTTTATTATTTTATGTTTGAATCTATGAAATATTTGAAAACTCTCCTCTCCTCCTTCCATCCATCCCTCCCTCCTGGTTTTATTGGTGCCAGAGTATACAAAGAAAGTCTGCTTTGCGAGGCAGACTTTCTTCTTTTCTACAGTCTTACCTGGTTCCATGTGGGCATCCCCACATCTTCTGGGCAGGGGGGGAAAAAGTCATTTTCTACTTGCTTATAAAAACTTCAATGGTTTAATTTCCCCTTTCCTGCACATAAAATTGCAAGCTGCAGGCTTGAAACATCATGGCCCCTACAGTCAGACACAGTCAGACGCAGTCACAAAGAACCGACTTAAAAGTTGGTTGTTAAACGTATCAAGGAAATTTAGCTCTGGGTTGCTGTGACAACAGCAAGGCCTTTCAGTTGCTGTTTGCTGTTATAGGCGCTCAGAGTCTTTGAGATTACAGTGGTACATTAATCTGAACTTTAAATATGTGAAAAAATAATGATAATTCAGACATGTGGATGCGATCAATACGCATGAATCAGTCAATAACTTCACAAAATTGGAACCAATTCCAGTAATTGGCTATCCAAGCCCAGGTAATGATGTCAACATTATCAACATTGTAGCATTAACCTTGGTATCTCCATTCTTGACTTATCTTAAAAGCCTTTACACTCTTAAAGCAGCAAACTTGTGTTTTGGGCCCCCTCTCAGAGTAGGGCATTGAAGTTGAATGAAATGTCTGTACCTGATTTCTCAAAGGTCCCTTGGAAACAGCCCCACTAAGGTTAGAATGAGCTCCCAATTATTGTGAGTCAAGTGCGGTGAGGTGTTTTTTAATCAAATCTCGCACGCTCAAATGATAATCCCCTGACTTCCTGCCACTATTACCCTGCAGTCTGGTGGTCAGCAAGTAAATAAATGTCCCCATTGTGTTGCATTTACTGCTGATAAACCGCTAGCCGATATACCTACCTACATGAAAGACCTGGTGTTAATATAGTTCCTGTTCAACCCGCCCAAGTTTTGGGCTGTGTGCGTGCATGCATGTGCGTGCGTGCGTGAATTATTGTGCAGTGTTATGTGCAAGCATTGATTTTGAACCTGCCTGTGATATGTGTGTGCATTATGGTAGTGCAGTCATATGGTTTCACTCTGTCGTGTGTGTGTGTGTGTGTGTGTGTGTGTGTGTGTGTGTGTGTGTGTGTGTGTGTGTGTGTGTGTGTGTGTGTGTGTGTGTGTGTGTGTGTGTGTGTGTGTGTGTGTGTGTGTGTGTGTGTGTGTGTGTGTGTGGAGGAAGGCCTGCTCAACGTGTGTTCATAGGTGGCCTCCCTCTTGTGCAGTGCCGTTTCTTCCGGCATGCTGCGGATGTGGGCTATATACCCACGCTCGACTTCTGCTTTTATAGGCCACCTTCCGGTAACTTCAGTGCCTCATTCTGTCTCAGCAGCAGCAGCCTCACATTTTGGTTTGCTGCAGCAAGTTTGGTTCGCTTGGTAACACTGGGCTCTGCATCAAAGGATCAGATGTTATGACTTGTCCCACTCCATTTACGTTATCTAACGCTGTATCAGGACTTACAAGTTGAGTTATCATTCTTATCATCGTCATCTGTGTCGAACCACACTGAAACATGAATGAGATGTTAAATTTCAACTCACACCTCCATAAAAGTTTTTTTAAATGGAATGTGTGTAAGTTTTTCCTATGTAGATTTATTGTGGATCTCCCCTTCTAGTGAATCTCCCCTCTGTTTCATCCCAACCCACTGCTAATGCAACACGTCTATGAATAAGACCGCATTAAGAGAGCATCCATCTCCTAATGTTTTTCTTCCTCCTTTCATCCGTCTTTCAAAAAGTGCCGGTCTGTTCTCTGTCAGCAAGCCTGCAGATGCTAGCTGCTGCTGGGGGTGGTGGTGCTGGGAGAGGGGGCGTTGGTGGTGCATCTGGACTCCCAGAGGAAGTCATATGAGAAGGAGAAGGCACGGAGTGGCAGGAAGGAAGAGGAAGAGGTTTACCAGCCGGGCTTGAGAGCATCTCATTCTGCTAAAAGAAACAACAAACAACAGTCGTGTCCATTGAGTTTGTTTCCTAGAGTGCTACTGAGTACACGTTCACATCGTTTTCCGATGCCTTATCGACTCTCGATGTTGGCCCGATCTATTTAATGTGGTTGGGAACTTCCCAACTTCAACCCACTTTACACACAGTTGTACCACAACATTGAAAAAGTGTTCAGTAAGATTGCAAGGTTGTTGATCTTTCATTTGATCCTAATGTGTGCATTAGGATAATGTGGAATGGATTTGATCTTAATGTCTTTCATAAAATTCCTGTAACTCATCATGGTTACAAGGCATATAGAAACGAATACATCAACAGCATCACAATCGTGCATATAATGACATGTTTAAACAGGACCCTGGAATGCCATATTAGTCATTCTCGCCAAGTTACTTCCCTTTGTTAGGGATAGGTCACCAATCTTTTTGGCTGTTTAAGACAATGAGGTCAGCAGACGTTTACGTTGCCATACTCTATTTGGGGGGGGGGGACGGACGATGATGATCACCGCTGTCACTGATGAAGGATTGCAGCTGCACTTTGCAATGCGCCAGGGGTAATTGGCAAAGCCAGACTCTGTTTCAGCACGATCTGGCCCCAACCAAGCCCTATCTGACTCAGAGAGGAGAACATCGTGTCCCTGGCGACCTGAAAGCAAACAACCACCTCTAACCCGTGTCTGAGGTCTTCTCGGTCAAAGCTGTGAATAATTTGGTAAGTGTCTCAGGGCTTGACACCGCTTGTCAGGCCCTGCACTGCCACGCACGCACCTCGAATCTGTGATCCGATCCGTCCCGTTCGGTGGAATCATACTCAGTGGAGGGATTCTAGATTTTTTTTTTTATTATTGATCATTTTGTGGGCCACCTAACACATAGGTCCCAGAACATTTAGAACATTGCTTTTTTTCCGTCAGACTTGGTCTCTCGTTAGTTCACGTTAACTAAGCATCGGGTGACTGTCAACTCTCGTCAGAGGGGCCGTTCTGAGGTGGGGCCGCTGTCCTACCGTGTAACGCTGTACGAGTGTGCGTACATAATCCGCTGGTGTAGAGTGGACAACTTGGTGAATAATGAAAGCTGAGGCCATCCGCTTTCTTTGTTTTTCCTTCTCGTCTTTTGTGAGATAGCGGAGTCCTTTTGGCTGTGCCGCAATGGTGGGTTCTGGGGGTCCAGATGGCGTATTTAGCCGGGCTTTCGCTACACGCTGGCATTAGAGGGGAGTTGGAGAGGGAGGGAGGGAGGGGGCGGTGGAAGAGGCCTGGAGAGGCCTGTGTGGGGCTTTGCTGCATGTATCCCCAAGCACAGGACAACACCAAAGCACACAGGTTTTTTTGGGGTTCTCCGCAGTGCCTGATGAAATGCAAGGAGATTAAAGCCAAGCTGTGCGGGCCCGCCGAAGAAAAGGATCCCTTTTTAGTCATCGAAAAGCCCCTCATATATGTCAGCCGCGTTTGGGTGGTGTGTTGCTAGGGTTGGCTTCATCATTATCATATTTTTACATTGCCAAAGGCAATACTTTGATTGCTGTGGTTTTCATAATTTTACAGTGGATTCCATGCAAAAATATAAGAGTTGAAATACTCTTCAACCTTCTAGAAACCCGGTCCCAACTATTCGTTCAATGAGAATTGGCAGAATGGTTCGAAAGTGAGTGTGAATAATCTGTTTTCCACTGGAACAGGTCGTAACAAGGCTAATTCATTCCAGAGAACCAAAGCACTTGTTGATATCACCACACCGACACCAGCCAGTCCGCTGATCCATGCCGCTCTGACACCTCTGCCACGCACAGCAGTTACAGTTACTATGGTGATTTGAGGACATTTCTACACATTCTCTATTTCTCTTTTTTTGAAATTCGCCGCGACACCTGGCGTTTTTCTCTTTTTAGCCCAACCGATTCACCTAACAATAATTCTATGTGCAGTAAAAGTATTTTAAGCTCAAACATCACTTTCACTTGTATGTATTATATGTTGGACTCCTCACTGGTAGCGTCGTTCCTCTTTTGCGTGCACATTAGGTCCAAGATCTAAGGATTATGACGCCAGGTCAGATTGAAGAAGTAGCCCTTTGTATACCTACACACACAACATCATACAGTTGTGTGATTTAAATTGTGCATGGCTTTAAATGCTATGAAACCAAAGATCAGACCTGTATACAATATACAATTGCGCTCAACCATCGGCTTTATACTGAAAGCACCGTAACTTCCCCAAACAAAGTACTGCGTGTTTGACCCCAAAATGTGTCAACACTCTGGTGTCATTTGCTTCAGAGATATCTGCAAGTCTGCGCTGCATGTTCCCATGATTCTGCATGTAACAGCCTTTTCTCGGGTATGTATTGGAATGTATCCCACGCTCGGATCGCTGACATCTCGATCCTCTGTTGACGACAATCTGACAGCAATTATGGGCCACGAGACTGCCTCTACACACAGCCCCGTGCTCCACAAAGAGACTCACACAGACAGGGTAGACCTTGGCTTTTACCTGCTCTGGGTCTAATGCCCTTCAATCGTTTAGTTCTGATCCCCCACCGTTTACTCCCCTCGCTACAAATTGTCCTCTTTCCCTGAGGGCCGCTCCTTTCCAGAGTCCTAGGGCTCAGCTCAGGCTCCCTTCATCAGACACTTCATCAAACCGTAATGGCTCCCTCTACACGTCCGTCCTCGCCATCCCAAGCATTTCCGGGCGACAGAGCCTCTCTCTGGAGCCCTGCACTGTCAGGGAATCACAGAGGCGCTCGGCATTTGAGTCTACACTCTGTGGCCATGGACGGCCTCTACTCCGGTGCTCTGTGGTTCACAATCGGCCTCAGATGCGTGCAGTCCGACCTTCTGGTGTGAATTTGTAGTTGCGGTTGCTGCCGCTGCTGCCACACTCAGGTTCACTCCCACACAAAATGCTTACATAAAAACAAAAAGATACGGCACTTTGCTTGGACTTTGTTGTGCGATTGATAGACTGCATGCTCGTGGATCACAGCAGGCAATGTCTTCAAAGTCCCTGTGAAATGTGTGTGTACCGTTTTCTAAAACAGGAAATTGGGACAGAGCCCCATGGCTCTGTCCCAAGGGGATTGACTAATTTCAAGTAAATTCAAATGAGTTGTGCACACAACCAGTCCTGTTCATTCAATACATGCTCATGATGTACCAGGATAAATGCATTCTGTATGCAGACAAGTCATTTGAAAGTGCAATCAATGGGTATATAAATTGCAGCTCAATACCACTATAGGCACCCACAGTATTGGCTATTAATTGCTTAGAAAATAGATAATTATCTAATCTTCACATTTCTTTCTCCTTCCCTCGCAACACAGTTTCAACAGGAAACGAAAATACCACATTGTGTTCATATGACACCATTCAACAAGGAACTGTATCTTTGTTGTCATGCCAACGCTTTGAACGTTATGCTCTGGTACTGTAAATCAATCTACAGGTCGTTAGCGTGAAACTGTCTTTGCAAAAGGTGTGGTGACGGGTTGGGATGATGATGATTCGGTAGCAGATATTATAGCACCTCGACTCGCCCCCTCCTGCTGCGTTAGTCTGTTTATGGCTTGAAATAAACAATGAACGACCACTAAATGCAGTCTAGGCTTTACATTGGGCTGCCTTTCCTTCTAAAGGGGCTCATTTGAGTATGGACTGGCAGGTGGAGCCCTGCCTCTGATAACGCACTGTGATTACATCACTTGGCACTCATCAGTAGAGATCAACTTCGTCCAGCACACTGGGTGGTGCTGCTGACCTCGCTGTTGTTTTGTCAGTGCTGGGTTGCTCTCTTTCCCCCCCCCCATTAATGATAGAGAAGTTGAGGTTGTTTGCCGTATATTTTTATTTGTACAGGGCATCATCTTCACATTATAAGGATCGGTGACGTGTGACTTTAAGCAGACCACATTTAGCACCCCATCTGTTCGACACAGATGAATCATTGAACCTTTCATAGCACCTTTTCTTTTTTAAACACAGCAAATGTACGCTGAACCTAATTTAGTTTATATTATGAGGTAGTAACTTAAAAGATGATGTAATTCATTGTATGTTATTGTTTCATTATCTGACAAAATACACTCTATGGGGACCGGTCCTGCTCTTGTATGTTTCCCCTCCGGCATGTGGACTCAGAGCTGTGCTACCATGTCTGTTGTGGGTCAACTGTCTCTGTCCCTCTCTGGGGTAGTTGTCTAGTCATCCTTCTGGAGCCACTCCTTGCGCTCTCTCTCTGCTGTGTGGAAACAGCTGAGTCTCTCTCTCTCTCTCTCTCTCTCTCTCTCTCTCTCTCTCTCTCTCTCTCTCTCTCTCTCTCTCTCTCTCTCTCTCTCTCTCTCTCTCTCTCTCTCTCTCTCTCTCTCTCTCTCTCTCTCTCTCTCTCTCTCTCTCTCTCTCTCTCTCTCTCTCTCTCTCTCTCTCTCTCTCTCTCTCTCTCTCTCTCTCTCTCCTCTTTGTACCCCCTTACTGGTATCACAAGCCTGTTATTCATTTGCTGTAGCCCTTTTAACCCACGCCGCTTCTCTCACTGCACCTCCCTTCCTTAGAACATGATATGCATGGCATTGTGTCGGCGTGCCTTTTGTGAGCATGTGTAACTGTGCGCACAGTTTCATAGTTCACACAAACGCTGAGTTTCTCCCTCTCTCACTCACACACACATAGAGACACGGGCTTTCTAGCGGGCTGACATGAAGCTACGCACCGACTTCTGAACAGCACAGTAGCGGTAAACAGAGTAGTCCTACAGACGGCCTATGAGGACTCCTGCAGGGTAGTAATCGGCTTGACTTGGTCTAATCTCCAAATGATCTGCAGCAGGGAAAGGGGTGGAGCTTGAAAGTGTCCGGCAGGTCTCATCGCTGCCTCTGCCGTCTACTGAAGAGCAGTATCTGCCTGGTTTGTTTTCACTCCTATCTCGTCCTCCCATCCGGCTTTCAGGTCGGGGACGGTGGACAAAGCAGGGCTTGTTTTCCCCATCTCTCTTTCTCTGTCTCTCTGAATCTTTTCAGGTTGTCTCTCTCTTTCTTGATCTGCCCTTTGATCATCGTCACAGAAACGTTTACACAAACAAACCATAAGAACTGAGGATGGATGAAGAATTGGCAAAGAGGGAAATCTGTAATCATCGCTCGCCTTGACAGATTTTTATTAGACACCTTTACTGCAGCACATGTTAATGTGTAACTAGTCCGTCAATGTGCAATGACAGCCTTCCCTGTCTGTGTCTATAAGGTGTTGCCTGCGCAACCTTCTTGCACATCGCCCTGGTGATCGGGGACCGTAGCTGTCAAGCCTCTCAGAACTCCCCCAAGGAATTGGGCTCAAAGTGAGCTGAAATGCAATGGGTGCCCACAGGTCAGAGTAGCAACTGGGAGCGTCGTTGCCAAGACTCCTGCACCGACTCTCTGTGACTCCCTGCTTTGAGCAGTGGATGACATCCCTATTTTACCAACTTATACCCTTTTAAGAAGGAAATATGACTATTTATTTTGAGCTGCATATTGTTATTGAAAGAATAGATGAATATAAAAAACAATATGAGGTGGGTTCCTCAATATCTTTAACTAAAATGGTAAATGATGTAGAGGTATGCCATTGCTATCCGAGCACAACAACGTTCACAGTGATGTAGTCATGGTTTAAATGGACCCAAATCTAATCGGATTACCTGGAGTGACGGATTGTGCTGCTGCAGTAGTTATTGAGGTAGAAGCTGATTATCACTGAAAAACGAACTACACCCTTTATGCTTCCTTCAGCAGGGGAAACTGGTTTATTGGGACTGACCTGAGCCAGCCTGCTATCCATTGGGTTGTTTGAGCTTGTAATAGGATTTACTGGTGGCGCAACACACACAACTTCTACCAGTAAAGGATGGGCTTATCCCTGTGTGTGCCTACTTACCATTCTCTGCTCCGCTCACACCCTGGGATATTATTACACACGGTCAGTTACACAAGCCAGAATCTGGCACTGATTTTACATACGCTATTGTTTCCGCGTTATTGGATGGAGCTGGAGCTGGATGTGTGTGTGTGTGTGTGTGTGTGTGTGTGTGTGTGTGTGTGTGTGTGTGTGTGTGTGTGTGTGTGTGTGTGTGTTTGCAATGTCTTGTGTGAAGGGGGTTGTGGCTGTAGGCCTTGGTCCAAAAGAGCTTTCTTCTTCACTGCAGAGTCTCCCAGGAGCTGGGGTCAGGGGGTCAACGGTAACGCTGGTTGCCCTGGAGCTCATCCCACTGGGGACGGACACACACACACACACACACACACACACACACACACACACACACACACACACACACACACACACACACACACACACACACACACACACACACACACAGATGTGTTAACCCCTGTGGGTATTTATTTACCTCCAAAAGCTTGCATTTAAATGTGGATTTTTAGATCTGCGTTTATTTGACTTCAAGTGATCCAGAAAACAGAAAAATGCAGACCAAGGTGTATAGTTACAATGTGTGTATTTTGCATGCTCTGGGGATACATCCATCTACGTTGAAAGTTAAGTATAGCTTCTAGGCTTTCTTGGCTAATAATATGTTACCTGGATACTGAAGACTTGGAGAATCTGCATCGTTGCCATGGAAACTCTGCAGGAGGTACATCGGGTCAACAGCGAAACTGACAATCACGTTACTAGTACGGCTTCGGGCTAACTTCTTTGTCTAAGTGTGTGCCTACCCGTGTGTGTTTAAGGCAATACGTTTACTAGTTTTCCTTGTTTGTTGGAACCTTGTCATTGGATCCACTTTGGTTCCGTTAAGGGCCCCCCTGAGCTACACTTAACTTAACTTAACGCTCTCCTTTACGCAATTTTCATATTTCATACCCACAAACCCCACTCCACTTTTCCAAGTTGGCAGGCAGTCGTCAGCGAATCTCCATCTTGACCCCACCCTCTGTGAAAGGCTTTTCTCCTGGCTACCATCGTCACTAAGTGCATTTTGCAATGCTGTGTGGGCCAATATGATCTCTCGCTAAAGTGCTATTCAAAGGGGTGTGACCTGCAGGTAAATCTCAGCCTTGTCATGTTGTTTTGTAGGACCGGGCCCAGCTCAAGGCTGGCTTGCTGTCCCAACCACACCGGCCACGCCCACTCTGTCCGCTCTAGTGACCGCCGTGTGGATACATGCCCAGTCTCATCTCCCGACCGGAAGTCCCTTCGTCTCTCGTGTCTCTGAAGCTCTCTAACACTCGTGTTTTAAGTTTACTGTTGTTTCCCCAAAGCCAGTACATCACTGAGAGAAGAACAAAATGGTGGCTTTCTGTCTTGTCCTTCTTTCTACAGTACCGGAGGAGGGCTTGTAAATCCGAACACAGTCCTTTAATATGTCCGCGACTGTATTGTTTGTAGGGTGAAGATAGGTGTCCCTTGCCTTGCCAGAGTAGAAAGTAACAAGATTGAAGAATTTTTATTTATCATATTACAAGGTAGTTCTGGGAAATGATATTGAGTTAAGATATTGGCTAAGGGCCGGTGTGTGAGCACAAAAGTACACAATAAAGGCCAGGGCTCCTCGTTCCTCGATCGCTATAGAGCCAGGAGGTGGAGGTGGACGCGGTCTTCATCGGTATTGCATCTTCTCCATCCCCCAATGGACACACACACACACACACACACACACACACACACACACACACACACACACACACACACACACACACACACACACACACACCCCCCGCCTTCCCTCAACCCACCCTCCATTGTTCCGGCCGCCCCCCTCCAGCTATGGGACAATGGAGGGCTCCAGATTGGGGAGAGCACTCCAGCCTTTGTGCTACTGTCCACTATTTCACTGCTCGTATATCTACTGGCACACATGCACATACACAGACACAGAGACAGAAAGAGATACATACACACATACACATCACACGCACACGCACACGCACACGCACACACACACACACTCTTGCGTGAATGTAAACATAAAAATAATAATTTTTTATGTGCAAAAACAACCATTGCTTCTGCTGTACCTGTGGTTTTATGTCTACTTAATACAAACACGTTGTCTGCATGGCAAACTGTGCGGTCTTTAAATTGTTGGTTTGTACGAAGCAGCCGATGATTCTACTGTACGCACATTTGTATTATCTATTGGAACATGCATGCACAAGACGCGTGTGTGTGTGTGTGTGTGTGTGTGTGTGTGTGTGTGTGTGTGTGTGTGTGTGTGTGTGTGTGTGTGTGTGTGTGTGTGTGTGTGTGTGTGTGTGTGTGTGTGTGTGTGTGTGTGTGTGTGTGTGGGGCGGGAATGTTGGCTGGGCACCGTCGGCCCCCTGTATTAAATAGGCCATGTGAAGCCCGCCTGGCATGCAGGCTGATTCAATGGCGTTCATTAAAATGGGGTGCTGTTTTCCGGTCTCCTGGGCCCGAACCTAAACAAAAGCCAACTGCGTGTCGTTTCACTGCACTGAAAGAGATAAGGCCTATGTGGCCGGACGGACATTAACACTACATCATGGTGCCGGTTATTGTTTTGAAGACATTAATCAACCATATCACCCTGAATCCTAGACGTCTTGTTTTGAAGGAGCTGACAATGCATTATCCCCCCTCCTTCCTCCCGGCCTATTTTGTACACCATCAGCATCCAGCAGTCGATCAATAAAAGCCTACCGGGTTGTCTAACGGCGACAAATCCTGTCTGAGCGAAAGGTTACCATTAATGGTGTGCTTTGTGCACTCAAACAGGCCTACGGGTAAATCCTCCATTATCGCATGCCTTGTGTGCTAGGGAGATGGAGAGACACACACGCTCGCACTCACACTCACACTCACACTCGCACTCACACACAAAGGTGTGTTTGTGTGGTCAGGCCAGATATCTCTCTCTCGTGGTGAGGGAGGGAGGGAGGGGGCAGGAGAGATAATTGCAGGGTTTACGTGGGAGGGAGGTGCGGGGGCTGTGCGTAACGCAGAGAGGCTTAAAAAGGTAGCGGTTGTCATTGCTAGGAGGAGGGTTTGAGGGAAGACCAGGCCCGAGGGACCAGAGGCAGGGGAGAAGGAGCGGAGGCTGAACACAAGCCCCTGGAAGACGGGCGAGGCTGGAGGGTGGAGGGTGGGGGAGACTCCAAAAGACAAAGGAAGACGGCACACGCAGATGCAGAAGGTGGATGTCGATGGTGTTTGTTCTGGAGAAAAGTAGGAAGTGGGAAGACAAAGAAGTTGGAGATCAGCCAGGCGAATATCCGAACGCATTTTATTCTGAATATAAAACAAATCCGAAATGGGAAACGCCAAAACCGAGCCTAATGCAGACAGTACCTGCTTTGATGAAACATAAGTACGTAGTCTAAATGCATACAACTTTTAATTTGTGCATATAATGGGTGCATTTCCTGTTCTCTCATTTGTTTTTTTGAGGTCATCAAAAATATATTTCCCTTTTCTGTTGTACTGAACATCCAGGCTCGCGTTTTTTATTACTTGTGACAAAAGGCCCATGAGCTGACCTGAATATCCCTGGAATGGGAAGTGGGAATAAAGGGGGTCTATATTTAGATGGCAGGAGGCCTAGAATCCAGAACGCAGGCAGAAACTGAGCTGAATCTAGCTGACCTCTGCTGTCCTGAATATTCTGTGTATGCCAGCATCTTTTCTGACCATGGCAATGTTCTGGATGTAGTTTGGATTGTTGTTCGCTCTTTGTGGTGGTGTTTATTATGTGTCTACGTTTTTGATTGGAAACCCACTGAGTAGATCCCCAACCCAGAACCTCGATGTGGTTTCAATAGGGTACAGTAGAAATAGGTCATGCATGCATGACGTCATCTGGCCCAAAAAAAGAAATGGGAAAACTTTATGAATGAAGATTAAATTAGCTCTAAAGACCATCAGCGTTAAATGCTAGTGTAGGGAGCGACAGAGAGGAAGAAGTAAGTTACTACTTCTGCCTCAGTTACTGACCCCTGATCACATGACCCTCACGGGTGTGTGTGTGTGTGTGTGTGTGTGTGTGTGTGTGTGTGTGTGTGTGTGTGTGTGTGTGTGTGTGTGTGTGTGTGTGTGTGTGTGTGTGTGTGTGTGTGTGTGTGTGTGTGTGTGTGTGTGTGTGTGTGTGTGCCTGACCATCTTCAAAGTTAAACTAACTGTATGATGATATGTGCAAACAAATAGTGTGTGTGTGTGTTTCAGTGCTTTTTTTTTTTAGCTATTTAGAGCTAATTTAATCTTCATTCATAAAGTTTTCCATTTTCTTTTTTTTTGACCAGATAATGCATGACCTATTTGCATTGTACCCTCTTGAAACCACGTCCAGACTTTGTGTGTAGGATCTACTCAGTGGGTTTCCAATCAAAAAACGGGCACACATCATAAACAACACCACAAACAACAATCCTAACTACATACAGTACACAGCCACGGTCAGGAAAACGGCTTGAATATAGCACCGTCTTGGTCATATGATGCAACCATATGAGTGTGCCGTTTGTTCACTCAAACCAGAGTTTAAAAACTTTAATTTAAACTTTTAATCCCGAAACATAGTTTTTTATTCTCATCAAAAACAAAGTATAATTTCTTGTTCTTTTGGGGTCTGCAGTCGGTTCAAACGCTGTCCAGTGTCTAAAATATTAACGACGTGTGTGTGTGCGTGCTCACAGACTTGTCCAAGAACTGCCTGTGCGAGCTGCCCGAGGAGCTGTGCCACTTCATCTCCCTGGAGACGCTCAGCCTCTACCACAATGGCATGCGCTCGCTCTCCTCCGGCCTGGGGAACCTCCAGGCCCTCACCTACCTCAACCTCAGGTAACCCCCCCTCCCCTGGCCGCACTGTGGTGGGGCACGCCCTGCAGCGTGCGCACACACAGGGACGGCGCCTCGCTCTTCCTCTTATTTGAACTGTCAACATCTCTTACTCCACTCCTAATGGCACCACTCCCCTGGCCCGGCCAGTCATTTTAAGATTAATAATGTAAGCTCTGGTGGCAGACCTGCTCGGATCTGGGTGAACGGGGCGGATTTCAGGTTCTTTCCCCTGCGTTTTTGTTTCGACCAATCGTGTTGAGGGATGTGGGCGTCTTTAAATGGGGTCACGCTGAAAACGCAAACTCATCGGCGCTAGTAGACTTCTCCCGGTAGGAAGATGAGCTAAAACATCCTGTCTGAGATAAAGTGTCTGTGAGGGTTTCAAATGAACACTGTGTAGGCTGGCCGCTGTAGAAATACCGTTATTCAATTCCCTTGTTGAAAGCTTTATCGACTCACACGACTGAGTTTCACTACGGTGGAAATATCCAGCTAATGAAACTGAAACAAGGGTTAACTCTCCCCTTTCAGCTTTTGGTTTCTGGCCCAGTCTCTCTGCCCACCCCCCTCCTCCCTTCCCCTCCCACCAAGTAGCTACAACATAGTCGTCCTGCTGGATCCCCGATCGCCACTCCCCTAAACCTCCCCTCTTTAGAGCACCATTCATAACTGGAGCGTGAACCTGAGCTGTATTAGTATAGTGGTGAGACGGGGATTCAAACTCTGATCAGCAAACAGAAGGTAACCCCTTCAGAGCTTTGGGAGGTGTACATGGCCAGCTGTGGCCGTCCGGACTCTCCGTCTCGCCCACATGACACCAGCCCACACCCGTCGCGCACCGGGAGAAAAATAACACACACACGAAAGGAACCCTCCGACTATGAACCCCCCACCTCGGGTGCTTCTGAGACCCAGCCCATCTGCACCGATTCATTGTGCATGTATCTCTCTCTACAATTACAATAACATCATATTGTGTGTGTGTGTCTCTGTCTGCCTGTCTCCTTTTCTGTCTGTCTCTGTCTCTCTGCTTTTCTGTCTGTCTCTCTCGGTCTCCGTCTCTCTCTCTCTGTCTCTGTCTCTGTCTCTCTCTCTGTCTCTTTCTGTCGCTGTCTCTGTCTGTCTGTCTGTCTGTCTGTCTGTCTGTCTGTCTGTCTGTCTGTCTGTCTGTCTGTCTGTCTCTCTCTCTCTCTGTCTCTGTCTCTCTCGCTGTCTCTGTCTGTCTGTCTGTCTGTCTGTCTGTCTGTCTGTCTGTCTGTCTGTCTGTCTGTGTCTCTCTCTGTCTGTCTGTCTGTCTGTCTGTCTGTCTGTCTGTCTGTCTGTGTCTCTCTCTGTCTGTCTGTCTGTCTGTCTGTCTGTCTGTCTGTCTGTCTGTCTCTGTGTCTCTCTCTGTCTCTGTCTCTCTCCCACAGTCGCAACCTCTTGTCCACCTTGCCCCCGGCGGTGTTCCAGCTCCCCCTGCTACGCGTGCTCATCGTCAGCAACAACAAGCTGTCGTCCCTGCCCGCCTCCATACACACCCTCACGCACCTGCGACAACTGGTATGTCACACCCACTGGGCGCCGTTGCCTCGGGTTACACACACACACAAACACAAGTGTGAACTGTGTATGCCTCGATCAACCGTATCACTGTGCATCCTCCTCTTTCCTGTGAGAGTATCACACTGTGGTGGTGCAGCAGGGAGCTCTGCCACCATGGCACCTCTTCATAGAGTCACAGTTCTCCACCCCTCAGGTCGACTTAAAAGACTTGGGTAGACTTAAAGATGCCGCAGAGAGAGAGAGAGAGAGAAACAGTTTTGAACCAAAACTCTAACCTCTCTGCTCCCTCCCTCCCTTTCCATGTTTCTCTGTCATCGAGAAGTGTTGCATTTCACGTACCTGTGATTGGCGGGTAGGATGGATTCCAGGAACCAATCAAGGAAGAGATGCCCTGAAAGGTCTCAAATTCAAATCGGCTTTTGCAGAGGACGAAGACGCTCATTAGAAACAGTTGGACACTTCGTGGAGAGAAGCTGAGCTTAGAGTTTTCAAATGTTCTGATGAGGTGTTTAGTTTGTGTGTGTGTGTGTGTGTGTGTGCGTGTGTGTGTGTGTGTTCGGTTGCCTTTGGCCTGTTGGCTTGGCTTGTATCGTTGCCTGTAAGAGGATATGCAATCATGTCAAATGATGACTTCCAGTGTCGTCGTGTTTAAGATATCATGATACGGTTGTATAGTCTGCACTTTGTCTTTGATGTGCAGTTCTCCCCGTCTTAGTCTAACGTCACGCATTAAAGCTGCTGTAGGTAAGAATTTAGCGTTTTAAAGAGAGGGAGCAGAAAACTGCCAAAGAAAAACTTTTTTTTTTTAAACTAAACAACCAAAGAAACGTCCACTCCCTCGCCGCTCCCTTCCTCTCCATCTTTCTCCACCTGCACTCCACAGATATGTGATTGACAGGCAAGATGGCTTTCCCAAACCAATTAGGGAGGAGATGCATGTCAGAAACGAGCCGGGAGTTAAATCTGCCGGCTCGTTTGTCCTCCTGGGTGAGCTCTAAGGACTGCTGTGGTTTGCTCCTGCCAGGACGCCAGCTGCAACGACCTGCAGGCCCTACCTGCAGAGCTTGGCCAGTTGGACAGCCTGAGAGACCTGAGCCTGAGGAGGAACCAGCTCACCTCTCTGCCTGAAGGTACGGCTGCTGCCACTTGACCTCTGAGCCCGCACACACGCACGCACACACACACACACACACACACACACTAACACACACACACTAACACACACACACTAACGCTAGGCCTGCAGCGGATTCGAATTGTATCCGAATCCGTTCGGTTCGTTTACCACAGTTCGGATCATTCTGGAGATCCGCGGATTTCGGTTTCATGAAGGCATTGCCTTATGTAGCGTATTTTGCCTACTGTAGCCTACGTCCGATACAAAGGGTGTTTAGGACCCAGCGGAATGCATTCTCTCCAGTGCTGCCCGAGCCAATGAGACTTTTCCCGCCCCTCCCTTCAGCCTGTCAGCGTTCAAAACAAACTGAGCTTTAAACGATTCCTAAATTTAAAGAAAGTAATTGATACAATTATATTCTAAATATACGGGAGATAAATACAAACGGGTGATAAGCGGGATAACAGCCTTCGAGGTCGACCGGTTCGATGGAAATAATGGACATTTAGGGGAACATTTATTGCACAAAAAAGCCTTGCAAGTTGTCTGATTGCAGTCAATTAACACATTGCAAATAGCCTGTGGGTCTCATTCATTTTTGTGTTTCTCCCCCAAACCCTCCGTCAAAAAAAAGTCAGCCTTTTTACTATCACAGACATGATCCTAATCCGAACCGTATCCGAAACCGAGGCCCAAAACGGTTATCTGAACCGAACCGTGGACACACTGATCCGTTTCACCACTAACTAACACACACACACACTAACACACACACACGCACACACACACAGAGAGAAATACACACACAGAGAAACACACACACATAGAAACACACACACACACACACACACACATACCTAGAGAAACACACACACACACACACACACACACACACACACACACACACACACACACACACACACACACACACACACACACACACACACACACATAGCGAAACACACATAGCGAAACACCCAGAAAAACACACGCACATAGAGAAACACACACACAGACACAGATACACCCCTTGTCACCCACCCTCTCATTAGCGGTCGGCTTGTGTTTCCAGCCCCCCTAGCCATTTCTTAAACACCCCAAACAAAGGCGGCTCAAAACACGCGTCCACTAATGGCTGCTCGGCCATTTGTCTCGCAGACGTCAAGATTAGAAGGGTTGTTTACATTTCTCCATAAAGGGGTTTTTACAGCAGCTCTATCCTGATGAAGATAGCAGGATGTCTGAATATGCAACTTCATGAATCACACGCCCCCATTCCCTCACAACGCCTCCAGTTCCCTACCTGTCAAATGATTTGCATGTACTTTGAGCTTGAAAGCTTTACGAGTTAAAAGCGACAACAACCAATGTGTTCGTGGTTGGCCTGAGCGTTTTCAAAACCTAATCCAATTGGGTTTATAATATACCTGTGCGGATGGATCTAGCTGTCGCCACAAACATGTGGCCCATTTCAGATACAGATGCGACACAATGTGCATCACTACAAAAAACGACAACTAAATAGTCAAGAAAATCGAAATCAATGCACGGATTCACATAGATTCAAAAGCATATAATAGGACAGATGCACAACAAAAAGGATTAAGAACACCCAGAAGCTCAAGACGCATCCCAAAGGACCTGATGACACTCTCTGAGGCCTGTCTTACTGACCCATTTTCGTCTAAACCGTGTCCCATCGCAGTACAGTACCATGCACTCTAAATGTCGTTCTTATCATCCATCCATTTTGCATAATGAACCGCGACGGCTTAAGTCTCGACACGACATGACACCCGTCCACCTCTCTCTCCGCCTCCCTCTCCCTCTCCCTCTCCCTCTCCACGTCTGAACTCTCTTGTGGTCTCGCTTTCCTCCAGAGATCTCCGAGCTGCCGCTGGTGCGCCTGGACCTGTCGTGCAACCGCATCTCCCACGTGCCCGTGTGCTACCGCCACCTGCGCCACCTGCAGAGCTTCCTGCTGGACAGCAACCCGCTGCAGCTGCCGCCCGCCCAAGTCTGCTCCAAGGGCAAGTACCACATCTTCAAGTACCTCAACATGGAGGCCTGCCGGAGGAACCAGGAGGAGCTGGAGCGCCACATGAGGCCCACCGGATTCACCAGCTGGTAAGGAGCGCCGTCCCGGCTGTACTCCCAGAATCAGAATCGCTTTTATCCGCCAAATGCATCAATGGAGTCACAGGGCTTTTTGCCCTGGCATCCATCGCTTGACACTGAAGTAGACGGACAGCCGGACAAAAAATGTGCATGGCTCTAGTAAGACATGATATTAAAAAAAGTTTAATAAATAAAGGAATACTAGAATAGTCAAAGTCAGACTCCTGTTGGAAGGAGTCATTGATTTAGGTGAGAATTAGCCTGAGGGAAAAAGCTATTTAGGTGGCGCGCTCCCGTTCCCAGTCCCAGTGAATGGTCCGATACGTAGAGCGAGTCAAGACCGGCTCGAGGAAATAAAGTCAGTCTGCCTCTATTATTATAAGTTTGTTTTAAGTAGGCCCCGGAGCAATTGTCACATTTGAATCACGGTTAGTCTCACCACAAGCCTGTATTTCCAGAAGCGCTGTTCCCGGCGTTCAGCCATGTCTGTGATTGGTCGCGCTCGCATGTCAATCAAGGGCTCTTGCCTTGACAAGTTTTTTTTTACGGTTTTTGACAGTACAGTAAATCAACGCTGTGACCCAAGGCTTTCTGTACGGAAGCGAGCGAGACCAGGCAGGACGGAGGGGGGGGGGGGGGTTGACGTTCTGCTAAACATAACGGCAAACGCGGAGGGCGGGACGTTTGGTGCCCGTGAAGCTTAGTTACAATACTCCCTGATAGATAAACTCCCTTGTAATTTCAACCGCTCGTGTTGTGATAGATCTGGGTTTGGTGGGGGGGGGTGTTTCATCATCGTCACGGTGATTAATTCGATCTTGATCGTCTCTTGCTGTAGTAGCACTGAGCGATGGCGTTATAGACGATGCTACTCTTGAGTTATGGCCCGGCCTTAAGCGGAGAAGGAGGAGGATGAAGTCGGGGCGGGGGGGGGAAACTCAAGCGAGACGGTAGAGGAAACAAGTCTGAAGGAAGAGGAATGATGTGTCTTGAGGGTTTGAATAGGAAGTTCAAAAAGAGTCTTTCTTCTGACGGTTCAGCCGTCCTTACGCAACGTGTGGGAGGAGTGTTGTGTGACACAGATCCGGCCCCGGGTTGATGAAAGATTCTTAGCCCTGACGGGTGATTTGTCCAAAAGCAGAAGTTACTGGAGGACGGTCGGGGGTTCATGGGGAGAGATAGAGGCGTGAGTCAGTGCTCTGTAGTCTACCGAACCGACTAAACCGTGTGTGTGTGTGTGTGTGTGTGTGTGTGTGTGTGTGTGTGTGTGTGTGTGTGTGTGTGTGTGTGTGTGTGTGTGTGTGTGTGTGTGTGTGTGTGTGTGTGTGTGTGTGTGTGTGTGTGTGTGTGTGTGTGTGTGTCCAGCCTCTCGGATCACGAGCTGTTCTCGGGTCAGTTCGGAGGCCTGGATTCCGGCTTCAACAGTGTGGACAGCGGCAGTAAAAGATGGTCCGGGAACGAGGTGGGTTTTGAAAAAAAAAGCATGTGCACACAAGCATGTGTCCTGCTCACGTCTATGGAGGTTGAACCTTTCTCGTCACGCATATAACAAGCCGTACATAATCGCTTCTGCGTCATCCAATGAATGAGTTCAGAGTGAACCTGCTCCGCTTTCCTATCCAATCAGGAGGGGTTTATGACTTGTGAAAATGTGGGATTTACAAATACAATCCAAATACTCTGATAGGCCCTCATGGGTCAGTTTGAAGCAGGCGGTTGACAAATTACAAGAACCGAAGGAAACATACACCAGCAGTCCTAAACATAGGCCTGGAGACAATCACACCACAGGAACATCAGGGCAGAAGGCTGACCTGAAAGCGGTGAACCATGGAGGCTAATGAGGAGTGGGAGGAGGCTTTAAAAGGGTACAACTGCATGGCTCTGTGTCTGTGTGTGTGTGTGTGTGTGTGTGTGTGTGTGTGCGGCCTGGCTTCACTAACCAGCTAACCACCACACGAACACTAACCTCGCTCCTTCACGTCCAGTCGGCGGACGACTTCTCCGAGCGGTCCCTCCGGGTGGCCGAGGTCAGCCGGGACCAGAAGAACCTCGCTGAGGAAGAGGAGGAGGAGGAAGAGGCGGAGGCGCCGTCACGACCGGGGGCCCCGGCGGGTCGACTCCTCGCCCCCCTCCCCCCGGTGAACGGCGAGGCAGAGCAGGTGGACTTCATCGACAGCAGCATGACGGCGGAGGAAGAGGAGGACGAGGACAACCTCCCCACCCCTACTCTCATGTCCGTATCTCTGGTATGTCAACACCCTCCTCCGCACTGGGAGCTCAGACTCTGTCAGACCTTTCCCAAACGCTTCCCTTCATCCCGAAGTCGGTGGGAACTAGAGAGAGCCCAAGTTCAACCGGGACTTTTGGCGTTTACATTTGATGTATATCGTGCTTCCTTGACTGTTTCAACATAGGAGGTAGAGCGGGCTGGCTGGTAACCGCAAGGTTGCTAGTTCGATCCCCGGCACCTCCTAGCTAGGAGTATTGGGGTGTCCCTTAGCAAGACACCTAACCCTAACTGCTCCCGACGAGCTGACTGTCGCCTTGCGTGGCTGACGCCGCTGACGCTGTGTGAATGTGTGCATGAATTGGTGAATGTTAGGTAATATTGTAAAGCGCTTTGGATGAAAGCTTTATATAAAGATGCAGTCCAGTCATCTCTGCCCTATGTATACACGCTAAGTCGGCAAGTCGGCTTTCATTTGTTTCGAGCGCGAGAAATCTCCCTTCTCGCATACGGGAAATCCAGCAAATATTGACAAAGGTTGATATAGTCTGGCATCCTCCAGTATCTACAGTCGGATCCATCTGCCCAAGGCACCATGGTTAATCATTTCCCCGGTTTGGTTCACACCAATACAGAGCCCAGTGGTCCATCGATGACGTGATGCTTTACTCACTGTCTTCAGTGCCAAATTACCACGTGGACGGCTGAGCCCTGGAGCCAACCAGTGGATACCGCCTTAAGAAGTGTTTAATGATTCCCCGTCTGTTCTGTCAACAGATGGAAAAGAAGGAGGCGCTGTCTGCATCCCAAACCCAGGACTCTGCTGCATCATGCAGGTAGGCTGTTTCCTTTTAGGGTTATTTATTTCCTTAGTTTAACGTGTGTGTGTGTGTGTGTGTGTGTGTGTGTGTGTGTGTGTGTGTGTGTGTGTGTGTGTGTGTGTGTGTGTGTGTGTGTGTGTGTGTGTGTGTGTGTGTGTGTGTGTGTGTGCGCGCGCGTGCGTGCGTGCGTGCGTGCGTGCGTAACCAATCCATGATGAATCATCCGTTTGCCCCCTTCTCCGTTGAATCCCTTGTTGTGAAATTGGCAGTTTCTGAAAGTTAATACCAAAAAAAGTTCCACCGGAAGTGGGTGACATCACAATAAGGGTTGCCTAACCCTTGGTTGGGAGGGGAGGCTGTGGTCTACTTTGACAGTTGTGTTCCACCTTACATTTTGGTGTGTGTGTTTTTCATGACCAGCACTGTGTACACTGCAAGACGGTCCATGAATGACACAGAGCTTTTCATCGGTTGTGGGTTATCTTTTTCTTTTCCTCCCTCCGGTTGCACTCAAGGCCTCTCTCTATCACCGTATTTGAAGAGCTGGGAAAAGTCAATACAGTTCGGAACATACAGTGTTACTCATTCACCACCCTTCAAAACTTTCACTACCAGAAAATAGGGAGACTCCTGAGTTAAAAAAACTACCATTCTCCACAGTGCTGAATTGCGTAGATATTCTAGTCATGCAATGTATAACATGGCAGATTAGCATCGCTCAATTATTCTGCAATTTCAACTTCCTGCCTCTTCTGGACAACGGTTGCCAGGCCGGATGTGAAGATGTCCCTTTCCAAATGGGGTCTTCATTTGATGAAGGGAAATGAGATGTTGACAAGAGATGGTTAAAGTCTAGGACTGCGGACCCAACTTTGACTTTTGAGCAGAGATTTTTATATGTGGATATACCAGTTGTTCTAGTCATATCTATATCCCAAGAAGGGTATGTCATTTCACTACATCACTACGTCCAGGATTTATAAAGGGGTGATCACGGTAATAACTCGCCAGCATTTCTAAAGTTTTCATAACGGCGCACATCGGCAAACGCGTACACCGATGCGATAAGACTGCGATGCGCCAAATATCGCCCGATAAAGTCCCCCCCCCCCGATATATATCAGCCGGGCCCTTAACTGATTTTCTCCAAATGCAACGCACCGTAACCCCGCCCCCCGCCTCCTCCCCGTGGCAGGTCCAATCTCCGGGTGGAGTTGGGCCCCGCCTCCTCAGGCCCCTCCTCCCCGTCCAGCCCCACCCTGGAGGAGAAGAGGAGGCCCAACACGCTGCTCATCTGGCAGGAGAGGGAGCGCCAGCAGAGGGAGCGGGAGCGGTCCCGGGACGGCATGTGAGTCCCCTGTCCCCTCGGCCAACCCGGCCCCTGGTCCCCTAAAGGGGGCCTGTTCCTCCGCCAGGTGTGAGTGGGATTAGCCGTAACAAGCCGTTTCGAAAATCTGCCCCATATGACATCACTGGTGGGCGTGTCCACCTAGATGTGTGCTGGATGGATCAGTCTACCAGCCTACCCAGCGGACTGAAGTAAACCTTGCTCATCTATCCGTCATACATCTAGGTGGACACGCCCACCTGTGATGTCATATGGGGCAGACTTTCGAAACGGCTTGTTACGGCTAATCACACTGACACCTGCTGGTAGAATATGTCTCCTATAAGCTTATACTGTATAAGTCGACGCCGTTCGCGACGTTTTCC